>NW_006785225.1:5085338-5118388 GCF_000442215.2 Lipotes vexillifer | reverse complement strand
AAAAAAAAAAAAAAAAAAAAAAAAAAAGAATGTGAAATATTACTCCACTACATCAGTGGTTCTCACACTCTACCATGCACCAGAAGTCCCTGGAGGACTTGTTAGAACACAGTTTGCTGGTCCCACCCCAGAGTTTCTGGCTTGTCATATATGGGGTGGTGTTTGGGAACTGGCATTTCTAACAAATTCTCTGGTGAGACTAGTACTCTTTAGCCAAAGAACTACAGTTTGAGAACCACTGCTTCAAAACAATGCTTTCTAAACTGAGACATGCAAAATAATTCACCTGGAGACTTTGTTAAAAGATTCTAAGGCCCTACCTCCAGAAATTTTGAGTCAGTAGGTCTATAGCAGGGCCTGATAATTTATATTTCTAACAGATTCCTAGCAAATCTTCAACTTCATTAAACACTTGTACTATAAAATTACATCAGTCACTTTTCCCTTGGTTTGCCATTCTGTTTCCAGTTCACCAAGAAGAAGAAAAATAATGAAGAGAAAAAAATGTGTTTGTTTTCCATTCTTTTAGCAACAGAGTAATTATGAGGACACTGTGTTCTAGAAGGTAGTTGTTGGCCACCTAGGTTGGCCATTTTGGAAGCCCCCCTCACCATAAATAAGAGAAACAATCTATTTCAAATCTTCCTTTTCACCTAGCTAGCAATCCTAGAGCCTTATTCTGACTGTATGATTTTATACTCCACTGGCTGCGACTGGAAAACAATAGATATATCAAGTGCCTATCAGTTTATTATCATTGATTACCCTTTGACTGGGTGTGGTGTGGGAAGCTGACCAGCAGGATGCACAGTGTTAGTTGGAAAATTTAAATCTAAATAAAATGAAATAAAATATATCCAAATGATGACTGCTACTAGTAACAGATAAATATCTGATTTAAATTTTAAACAAGAATTTAAAATAAAATTTTAAAAACTGTATAATTCAAAGTAAAACACTGAGCAGTTTTTCTTTTTGTTGAAAATGATCATTTCTGTTGCACTTAACATAAGAATTAACAGCAAATTAGCGGAAAATAATATACATTTTGAGGGAAAAACTCACAAATTGGGTAGCTTACAAAATCAAGGAAAGACAATCTAATTTTTCCCCCCAATTTTTCTTTCTAGTCATGTGAAAGCTGGTCAGTGGTGCAAAATGCAAGCAAATAATAGAATATGTGATGAATATATTGTTTCTGGAATGTTAGCAAATAAAAGAAGCCAAAATGATAAGAAAATAATGTCATTGCAGACGATGTGTTTATCTATACATAAGTGTAGTGAGTAGGCTGGCCTCAAAACATTTTTTTTGACATGGTTAAGGGGATCTGCCATGGGCCAAAATGAAGTTTAAATCGCTTGGTAATGCCACTTCTCAAAACTGAGCAAATATAATTCTGGTCACTAATAAAAAATATTAGTTGTATCTTTTTCTAAAAATGTTCAACTTAAGGGAATGAATGTCTTATCACTACCCCCCAACATACACAACCATGGTTAAGTGCAGAAAGGCAGCTCTGGTTTTATCAATATAATGAACATCAATGAGAGAACTAGATAGAAAAATATTTGTGCAAAGTGAAAGTGAAACATATTTTACAACAGATTAATCTAGTTCCAGTCACAAACAAACAGAAGACAGAAAATTATTTACACGAGGTACAATTCAAAATCTCATTTAACTGTCAGAACAATTTGCCAGAAATTCATTTTATAAATGAAAATACTGTAGAAAAAGGACAGGTGAATATTTGGCTTATCTGGTAGCTTACAGAATTATGACTAGTTCTTTATGTATGTTATATAATTTCATTTTCAGGATGATAATCTACAAAATAGACCTCTGGGATGCTGACGCAGCTCTCTCTCTCAATTTGGAAAAATACCCACATCAAAGTTCTGGAGCATATTCAAGGAACTAGCACCTGGGAAGTGATTAGCATTGTGCCTGGCATATAAAAGGTACTCAACACATGCTTGGTATTTTTTTTTAAGAATCTTTCTGTGACATTTTTTTCTTGATTCATTCTCTCTTGCTCTCTCTATATATGTATATATACATGCATATTATACACATACATTAAGTATACACACATATACAGGCAGACCTTGTTTAACTGCACTTTGTTTTGTTGCGCTTCACAGATACTGCATGTTTTTACAAATTGAAGGTTTGTGGCAAGCCTGCATCGAGCAAGTCTATTAATACCACTTTTCCAACAGTATTAGCTCACTTCATGTCTCTGTGTCATGTTGTGGTAATTCTCGCAATATTTCAAAATTATTATGATTATTATATATGGTATAAGGGTGTGTGATCAGTGATCTTCGCTATTACTATTGCAAAAAGATTATGACTCGCTGAAGGCTCAGACGATGGCTAGCAATTTTTGGCAATAAAGTATTTTTTGACTAAGGTATGTACATTGTATTTTTAGACATGATGTTACTGCACACTTAATATACTACAGCATAGTGTAAACTAAACTTTTATACGCACTAGGAAACCAAATAATTTGTGTGATTTGCTTTATTGCAATATTTGCTTTATTGCACTGGTCTGGAACTGAACCCACGACATCTCCAAGGTATGCCTGTATATACTTTATATGTATATATGCCTTATATATGTATATGCAGAGGGACTGTTTGCTTTGTATGGGATAACCAATTTATTGTTCTGTTATTTTAATAAGAGCAACTCAGTATAGAGGCTGGTGAATTTTTAAAATATTCTAATATATAGATTTCAGAAAGATATTTCTGAAATGATACAAGTATGGACTTGTGCCCTCCTTGCGTAAAATAGTGCATTTATATCAGCAATGATCCTTTGTCCATAACTAAAGTGTTCTCAAATGATACTTCCCCTGTCACAAGAGATACAAATTTGAATTTATAAGGTAATGAGATAGGTTTAAAAATCTCCTTCTCAAACTTCTAGAGATATAATGGTGTGTGGGCAAATTGATCTACAGGAATACAATGCATGTGTTACAACAAACATCACTGATGGCACTGATTATCTGAATTCAGGTAAACATGTAGATACTTAAAATAGATACTAGATATTTCAATTTTATTGCTAATTCTGTACATTAACATGAAGTGGTATTGGTTTCCAAGGAACTGTCATATTTATGAAATCTTTTTCTGAAATGTATCATGAATCTTTCAAGGGCTGAATAAACTGAAAAAGAAAAAGCAATTATTAGATCTGGTAACTAAAGATATATTTCCAAATGCCAATAGTCAGAGATAAAATTTTAGGAGATTATGATAATATTGATTAGTTCTTTTGAGATAATGCCCTCTTGCTTCAATAGCAATTAAAGATGGGTGAGGAACAATTAGATACTCTTGCGAAATATGTATACAAATCTATTTTTAATTTTGGAGATTCTATAATCCATTTTCATTTTAGCTCACAATACATTGATAGTGGGTTGCAGGAAAAATGCTGTTTAGATTACTTGTTTATACAATTTTCTGCAGTAAATGAATTGATCTTTCCACTTATTTGACTTGTGATGATGGCATTTGTCATGTTCCCTTCAGACTGCAATCCAAATTTTAAGAAACCTCTGGCAATGATGTGTGACAGGAAAAATAATGAAAGATTGTTTCCAGCATACTTGTTGGTGGGTGTTATAATTATTTCTTTTATTTGCTTAAAGGTTTTATTTAGGCATACTTAAAAATAAACTTTCCCACCTAGGGGAAAAATATTTTTAATAACTAAGGCATTAAGCAATCTTTATTGGGGTAGTACTCCTGCTTTAATTTCTTCCCCAATACTGAAACTTCCAGAGGATACAATGTAGCTTACTCATATCAAGAAGGAGCTTTCTCATACTGACGGCTAAGAAAATCCAAATGGATAAAGTAAAATGTGGGAGAGTTCAGGCATGGATGGCCTGGCTGGGGTGAGGGGGAGGGGCCAGGAGAAAATACAGTCAAATGCCTTTGAGATATATATAACACAAAGGAAAAATAAAACACTTTAAACTCTGGTTATAGAAGTGAAGCTTCAACACTGAGTGTGGGATAATTAGACCAGTAGGAGTCTTTTTACCTTGACAGTGTGATTATTTTTGAAGGCAGAATCCTCAGGTACAATTTTGCACTGTGCCATCTCCTAACTTCCTGACCCTGGGTGAGTGATTTAATCTCTCTGTGTTTCAAATTAGCGATCTCTAAAGTGAGAGTCATAATTGTCCTGAAATATATATTTGTTATGAGGATTAGCAATGATGATAGTGACATAAATGATGATGAGAATGATGATCTCAGAGGCCAGAAAGAGGAAATAGTCATCAACTAACATCATCCTACTGTGCCTGGTAGTATCTTCGGGCAAGTACACCCACAATATAACCAACTACGATTAGTTTAACAGTCACTTCACAAAATACTTAAAAATTTAATAATTGACTTCTGTAAGCCAGTATGACCTGGCTCTACATGCTATTATGTTTTTAAATTTGTAATCCTTGTTGGCTTTATAGACTCCCCTTTCAGAAACGATCCCCATTTCTACAGCAGTGTCTGTATGATGGCTCTTACTGGTAATTGGGCTTTGCTCCCTGATAAATATGTTTGCTTCCGTTCTTAATTGTTTCAATAATAGCACAGATAACATGTTGGTTACCTAAAAAAAATACCATGAATAAAAAAGATTCAAGAAAGCACCTATCTATTTAATTTTATTTACTGCCCCTACTTAGGTGACTCTGGGCATCCAAGAGTGAGCAAAAACAAAGTCCCTGACTTCAATAAAGCTTCTGTTTTATTAGTGAAAAAAAAAAACTAATAAAAACACAGAGAAAATATAAAAATTCAGTTGGATATGTGCTTTGGAATAGATTTATATGGTCAAGTAAGTCAGCAAGAGTCAAGACAGCTGCTGAGGAACTGAGGCTTAAGCTGAAATGTGAAGAAAGTATAGGAAGTCACTAGGAAAAAAGGAGAGGATGGAGAATTTTAGGCACAGGAAAAGATGTAGGAAAATAGCAGAGGTATATAAGTTTCACCTGGCAGGTGGCAAGGACCACGGGATTTTTATAATGGAGTGAGGGACTATCACTGTATGTTTGTTTTGTTTTGTTTTTAAACATTTAGCATAGCAAGCCTCTTGAACTGGCCACACAATAGAAGGTAATGCAATTTGACCATTCAAGTCTTGCCCAGGTATACATAGTTAGTGATAGACCTGGAACTAGAATTTTTTTTTTTCTGATTTTCCTTTAGTGTAACTTTTTCAGAAACTCAATTGTAATACCCCTAAAACAAAATATCAAATGCAAATCAACTCCAAAAAATATAAAGGTGATTCTTTGATAAGAATAAATGGTAATATATTTTTTCATTAAAAATTTTAAATAGAAAGTATTTGAGAAAAATGAATTTGATGAAATATTTAGACTTTTGAAACACATATTAATGTCATATGTGACTGTGCTTACAGTCTGCTTCAGCTTTCCCCAAATTAATGAGCAAAGGAAGGCATTTCTTCCATCCCTCTCTGATTATAGTTAATTTATGTCATACTGTATTATTTATAAGCTAATGTAAGAAAACCAATAAGATCTATTTTATTCTTTTACAGATAATGTGATTAATTATGAAAATGGGGAATGAAATCATGCAACTCAATGCAGAACTACCCAAGGGAAGCCAGGTTTTCTCCAAATCTGTATTGCTATTTAGCTTTTCCCTGTGAATCCCTATTCAAACATACACAACTCCATTTACACAAACACATCCCAAGACACAAATACACTTGCTTGCCTAAAGATAGAAACTAATATTGATGGAAATTTGACCATGTGACCAACATGGCTCTAAGCACTTGACAGGTAATACCGTGTCTATTCTTTACAAATCCCATAAGGAATACAGAATCATTAACTCTTTCATAGATGGAAAAAAAAAAAGCTGAAAGAGGGAAAAAAGAAGCATTTGAGAAATTAGGAAGCTAGAATAGAAAGGTTCCCAACTGTAAAGAGGTATAGAGCAAATACCAAAATTCCATTACCATAACAGACAGAGCAAGCAATCATTCTCAGTCTGTGTGGGCAGAGAAAAACACAAAGAACAAAAACATACAACTCTACTTATAGATTAGTTGGAAAACAGAAGAAACATTACAGAGGGATATTATTATTTTTTTACTCTTTGTAGATGAGCAAGATAATGAAGTAGTCTGACCAAGGAAAATTAGGTATTCAAATACACAAGAAAAGATAAAGTCTTACAATTAAGTTTGTAAACTGAAGATCGAGCAAAAAATTGCAAACAGCACTGGCGGTAAATAGATCCTTGTTTGACAGGTCTCAGTAGCTATCTTCTCCTAGGACACATTATAATCAAAAATTACATGCAGTTTCCCTTGCTTGGGTTTTCTTGTTTACATTAACTACTGGGACTCTTTAGAGCTTAAATACTATAAGGAGACCAGAGTCTTGCTGACTCTACTAACACAGTGTATGCACAGCAACTTTTTAAGAAGCATTAACAGTTTTAGCAAAGGTGCCCTGGGCATATTATCAAGATGCTATTAGAAGCATGCTGCTTTCGTAGTTATTGATTCTCATATGTGTCTAGCGAGGGCTGAACATTCATACATATTTGTTTATTGGCATTATGTCATAAATATTTATGAATTACACACAAGGCCAAACTCAGCCTTGAAAAGCAGAAGGTTAATTCCCCCAAAATGTAACTATCCCTGGATCTGTGGAAATGACTACAAGATAAGGAGACTAAATGCTTAGCAAATATTTGAGAATATGCCATTATCTTCAGTTGATTCTTTGGAAATATTCTAAACTTACTTCAATAAGGCTGCTGTGCAGAGTTATTCTTGAAAATAATATTAAGAAATTACATCACACAATTATGATGATAAATAAGTCCATTAATTTATTCATTCAAAATCATTTATCTTCCTTTGTACCACCCCTGGAGGTGGGAGTTATCTCTTCTCTGAAAACATGGCTAGATTTAAGCTTCTTTTGAAATATAAATCATATAAAGGACAGAAAGTACATCTGGCATTAGTAAAAGCAATATGTAATGATTAAGCATTAATAATAGCATGCAGGGGGGAAAATAACAAAGGCCAGATTTTGAAGTTCAATGTTGATTATGAGAGCAAAACAATGACACAGAATATGTGTCCAGCAGCTCCTATAAATTGCTAGTAACAAGAATAAATAACAAGGAATATGGCTGATGTGAGACATTTCTTACTAGACAAAACTGGGCACACCATTTCCTCCCAGACCAAAAAAGTCATTTTGGGAAAAGTAGGTTAGCTGGCCATCAGGATTGCCAAGAGATACTGGAGAGCCAAGCGAGGAAAATTAAATTATAAGGTTTGTTTTCTTAGAACCTAGCAGAACTCAGATATTATAGACATACAATGTATAATGTTTTAAAAGTAAAGACAAGGAAGCATAACTCCTGTGCTTACTGCCTAGGAATTATACTGATTGCAGTCAAATATTTACTTCTTAGAAGTGAATTAAATATTGGAAACCACTGAAAAAAATTGTGTAATTAAAATTATGAAGACTAACTCATTGGGCATCATACATTACTGCCAGCAAACTAGATTTGTTTGCACAGCTTATAAATTGGTTTGATATTCATGGCAATAAAAAATATTATTCAATAATAAAATGGATGCAGAACTATGATACTACTACTACTACTAACAATGTACAACATAACACTTGGAATTTAAGTAGCTTCTCTATGATGGAGACAAAAAATATCTACCTAGTAATTATAAAACATAGGATAAGCACTAGCATATAGTTTCAATGATTTTTTAATAACTAAGGCACAATTAATTCATTAAGGCATGGGGAATTTCTGTACACTTAGAATGAGTATTTGAGCACATCCTAAAAGGATGACTAAGATCTATCAACACAGAACATGAAAAACTAGGTACTCTTGGAAAGTATGAAGAAATGGTATGATCAGATTTCTGGACATATGAAAATACATGCTATGTTCATGGTGAGAAAAACAATTAAATTAACACATGATATATGAATTTCTTTATGGGAGAAGTGGGGATAATTGTGCCACGGGAGAGATTGCTAATATCCATTCCTTCTTTGACTGCATAATAAAGGAACACCTATGTTGCTACGGGTGGCTTTATGCTCAGATAAAACCATTTCAATCTTGAACTTCACTGGCTGATTGACTTGGCCAATGAGAAGTAATAGGAAGTCATTAAGCAGGACTTCCACAAAATCTCTTTATAAAAAGGAACTCAACTGGCAGGACTTTTTTGCCCTTCCTTTTTCCTTCCTTCTTCCTGCCTTAATCATTAACTTGATGACTGATGTTCTTGCAACCACACTTCAGCATGAGACAAGAGTCATAACTTAGGAAAAACAGAGTTTACGGTTGATCCCAGTGACACTGAGAACCCACAGTGTTAGGTTTGGATAGCCTACCTCCGTGCTTTTAATTATGGATGAGAAAAATAAATCCATGTCTTGTCTAACTCAATATTTTTTTAAGTTTATTACAAAATTTACCTTGAAGATGTATCTTGGGGCTCATGAATTATATACATGCAATGATAAGTTTAATTCCTGGTACATATGAGGCACTTAATATCTACAGCTATCATTACTAATAACAACAAAAACAGATGACTCCAAGCAACAATAAAAACAGATGACTTCAGGAGTATTCCATATTTTTGTGTATTCTCATGGTCTAAGAAATTTCTTAAAAGGTGTGTCCAAGTATGTGATACATTGACAATATCATCATAAAACTTGGGGAGCTTCATTCAGAGGCTTAGGACCAAATGTTCTTTTAGAGAAGAAAGACTAGTTAATATTCATAGCCATGTCTGTGGAAACCTGTGGGGAAATTTGTTTGGAAATAATTCTAAATTTTTTATATGCAAGAACATTGAAAACAACCTCACACTTAGGAAATGCAAACACTACAGAAGATAGACTCTGGGATGCTGGTGTCCACCCTGCATATTCTGGCCCAGTGCCTCCCAGGCATTTTCAGCTTATGGATCTTGTCCTCCAAAGAAATCATCTACTAAAGTACAAATCAGGCAGTCTTCGACCTACAAATGGGTTCGGTTCTGTGAAGCTTTTTGTGGGTCCATTTGTGCCAAGATCCCAAGATCCTGCCATGAGTGACAGATGCACATCCTTGCAAATAAAGCCAAGCTCTACCTGCTGAGTTGTCTTGTTCTGTTCCGTTCCCAAAGAAGCTTCATTCAAAGTTGTTTACACATCGACCTTCTTTTTATCGTAAGTGAGGCGCGAGTCACCTTCATAAATAAACCATGAGACCTAGAGGTTAAATGGTCCCATACAACGGTTCACGCCATCAGCTGATGCTGGGCAGGGCGGACCCGCCTTTGCTCTGGCGGGTAGCTTTGTTCATTTCTAGCAATTTCCGTGTTTCTACGTTGAACTGCTTCTAAAACAAATAAGGGCAGATCAGAATGCTGTTGAGCCAGCCCTGATGGGCCCTTCTGATATTTTGTCCTTCAAAGTGGGCAGCTATGATGAGCATAATTTGAAAACCCTCTTACTGTTACTGTCTAACGTCTCCAAAACCCAAAGCATCGGGACTTCCCTGGTGGCGCCGTGGTTAAGAATCCTCCTGCCAATGCAGGGGACATGAGTTCGAGCCCTGGTCTCGGAAGATCCCACATGCCGCGAAACAACTAAGCCCGTGTGCCACGACTACTGAGCCTGCGCGCCTAGAGCCTGTGCACCACAACAAGAGAAGCCACCGCAATGAGAAGCCCGCAAACCGCGATGAAGAGTAGCCCCCACTCACTGCAACTAGAGAAAGCCTGTGCACCGCAAAGAAGACCCAACACAGCCAAAAATAAATAAATAAATAAATAAATTTATTTAAAGAAAAAATCCCTAAGCATCAGCCAGAACCTGCCCCATGTTCAAACTTGGCCCAGCGGCCTGGGTTGGGGCCTCATTCTGACCAATATGTCCATCCTATGCTCTTCCTTTCTGTTGCTCCAGACTTGCCAGCTCAAGAGTCCTAAGGTCTGGGCTTGCAACACAAAGGTTTCAAAATGAATTGCTAAAATTATTAAAAATCTGTGTGAACATTTGTTGGGATCTTTTACAAGCTACCTATTCAAAGGGGAGACAAAGGAAAGCCCATATTGAGGGAAATGAAACAGATGGTTTAAAACAAGCAATCTGACATTTCTGGACAATTACAATGTTTATGTGAATGAGAGAGAGGATAAGGTACTTTTTCTCTCCCCCAACAGAATGCCACATTGTAGTTATCAAATAACTTTTTACGGCTATCAACCAGTTTTATTCCAACATTACCCTATAAAAAAGGCAGGCCAAACGTTATTTTTTTTAACAAATGAGAAAACTGAGGCTCAAAGTTAAATAACTTGCTTAAATTAATGTAGATAGCAAGAGCTTTATTTTCTTCCTAGAATTTATTACTACCAAGGTATTAATTTGCAAATGCATATTTCTCTCTCAGTAAAATATAAACCCAATAAAGTCAGCTTTTTGCTGCTTGACTTACCTCTGTACCAGCTGTAACTAAAACAGTGACTGTCCCTTGGTGGATCATAAAAATATAGCATACATGTGTGTGTGTGTGTATGTATGTGCACACACACAATATCAGAAAAAGAGTTGAACCTAGGTCTTTAAAACTACCTTATTGACTTCACAACATTATGGCTTCTGAGTTATTTTTGTTATCATCATGTTATCATCACAAGAATTAAAACACACAAAACCTGTCATGAAATTCAGTTCTCTTTCCCATAAAAAGGAAAGCATGCAATAAACAGAATGGGAATCAAAGTTTCATTTTATCCATAGATATCTAAGTGGCTAATATTCTAATTCAAACCCCAATTAAAAAGGCTGAGTAGAAACTCTGATTAGAAACAAAGCCTAATTAGAACCTTTTTCCTCCCCTCAGTCTAAATAAGTGAGAGCAATAAATATGCGTAGATATAGGTGGGGGAGAAAAAGAAACAGGAGGAGGAGAAGCAGGGGGCGGAGACTGGCTCACCCTAGAAGCAGCCTGATCTCAGACACACACTCAGGCATTTAAGCTCTGGAAAAGAACATTTGGCCAGTGTGCTCCCTGGGTCCAGGACCTAAGATGATTGCTTACCAAACAGATGAAACAAGAAGGAAGTACATGAAATTATGAAAGAGGAATCTGGGCTTTTATCCTTTGGTAACAGTAATTGCACACATTATGAACTGTGGCCAAACCCCAATTGTTTCTGACTAATCTCATCATCAATGTGTTTCTTAGAGGATAAGGATAGAAGGGGAGGCTGCTGAAAGATCTGAAGAGCTGGTAGAGACAAATCTATCTTGTGCAAAGGAGGGAACATTTTGGAGGGTCATCCCTCCATATCATTTTCCCTTATTAATCCTATAACCAAAAAACCTATAGGTGAGGAATTTCCTCTGGTTTACTGTTCTTAGGCGCAGGAAGGATAAAAGAAGGCACTGATGCTGGAGACCAAAATAAAAGACATCAGTATCTAAAATATGCATCAAACAATCTTCTTTCAGCACTCCCATATAAAACATTGTATTTTGGCATGCTAGATACTAAATTAACATATAGGTGTCTCTCCCTTCTGGAAACTCGAACTGAGACAGTGGTATTAAAACAATATCAATGGCAATACAAGAGGACACTGTAGAACTGAGCTAGTAATTATACTCTTCATTCAATCTGTGTAAGTCTAGACAGTAAATATGCCTTTTTCAACAATAAAAGTGATGTACGTTTAATGTGTCTTGATGATTGCCTCAAGTCTTCATTTTGGTTTATGGAATTGAAAGACTTTTTAAGTGTTGGCAAGGATCTCTACATAAAATGTAGAGTTGATAGAATTTTACCAAGTACATTTTTACCAAGCCATAATTTTTATATGAGGATAAGGAATATGAGGATAAGGAAGACAGAATTATTTATCCATGGTCACACACCTCAGTTAATGGCAAAGATGACCTACAACAATGAACTGAATCCTAGATTTTTCATTTTTCATTTTATATGTTCACACAGTTAAACCACATCCCGTTCAATGTTTCTGAGTTACCATGTTTCATCCATGTACTATCACATGCCTATTGGTTTACTTCCTTGACTTTCTCCAAATGGCTGCAACCAAAAATGTTGACACTTAAAGTGTAGTGAAAGAGACCAAAAATTAAAATTTACTCTTTTAAGAACTGGAGCTGAATGTCCCTCTGGGCTGGTCCTGGTCCAATGTATGATTCAAATATGGCAAGACAGCTATAATTCAAAAGTAACCTTTTCTCTATCTTCCTTCAAGCACTTTGTTAGCTCTACTTACTGTCTCACAGTTAAAATATAAAAAACAAATATGAGAGGAAAAAAATAAGTTTCTACATTTTGTTTTTCAAAGCCACTGCTCTCAGGAAAACTATGAACATCCAGGCAGAGAGAAAATTATTGGAAGAAAATAAATAAAAGGCCAAACAACAAATGGATAATGAGCAAGTCTCGTCTCCCCATCCTCTATTCCACCCCTTGCCTGAATTGTGGTGGAAAACAATGTTTTTCTGTTAAGGCCCCATGGAGAAGCAGGTTAGAGCAGAGTCAACAATATGTTCTTCATGGACACACACACACACACACACACACGCACGCACGCACGCACGCACGCGCGCGCGTCTCCTTTCCGGCTCCCAGAGTAGAGGCTTGAGATTTACAGTGAGACTTGAGGGCGAGAAAGCCTGCTTGGCCAGGCTACACCAATTGAAAACATTTCCCCAGGTGGAAATGCTCATGTCCCAGCAGGGTACAGAAGCTATATAGCATTTTAGTGCCTCCAAGTGGTAGACTTACGTAGTAAAGAACGCATTCAAAACTGAAAGATAAGAAAGTAAAGATTCTGGCATATTTGAATGACAATCTATGTGCACAAACTGGAGAATAAGAGCCATCTGCCTTCCCAACCCTAAATTTATGTCCAACCCTCCAGAAATGAGACTCAGACATCCAGCTTCCAGCCAAAAAAACAAAAAAAGTCCAAAATAGTCTGAGATTAAGTTTCTGACACCATGGTGTTATACTAAAGATTTACAATGGAAATAAATTTGATTTAATTAATAGAGATACAAAAAGAAAAATGTAAGTTTGTGAAATGGGATTCTTACCTGACACAGAAGCAAATCTTCTCTCAAGATCCAACTCTCTTTGACAAATTTTTCAGTTCTCTAGATAACTTCTGCAAAAAAAAAAAGTATCAATCAATCATCTACCTTGAAATATTTGTTGTTTGTCCTAGAAGCAAACTGTTTTACTATCAGACAGACTGACACTGATGATGATGATGATCTTATCATCATGAATATATACATGCACATTAGAGTCTGTTATAAAAGTATATAGAATTTATAGTCTGATGATCCTGTTACAGAAAAAAAAGCACATATACCAACATATTGTATAATTTCATTTCCCTTCACTATTACATCTTTGTGTGTATTTATTATTTGATGTCATAAAGCTTATTTTCATTGACAAAAAATTAAAATAAATAAAATTAAATGGAAAATAAAAAAATTGTTTACATCGATGTTATTCCACCTTTTTATGAACTGAGTGAACCTGCTTTTACTGAGCACAGTTTTCTAAAGCTCTCAGGCTCCCAACTGACCCCAGATGCCCCACATCTGTCAACATCACTTCTTCTTGAAGAGAATGACAGAAAGGAGAAATCTATGAATCAGAACATTCCCTGTATCAGTAAACGTTGTGTATGCAGTAGTGCGTTTATCATAAAGGTTGACAGATATGAACTCCAAATAGGAAATGCAGAGAAAGAAAAAGTGGGAGCCCATCATTAAATTTCTTTGTGGAATTAATAAGTTGGAGAGCAAAATACATTTCTGACTCCTCTTTCTAAGCAAGATTACCCACCTTTTACATAATCTGAGGATACCCTTTCAGAGAATGCAATGTACTTTTCAATTCCATTTGTATTTTTTAAAATTGAAGTATAGTTGAATTATAATATTGTGTTAGTTTCAGGTATACAGCAAAGTGATTCAGTTATAATTTTTTTTCAGATTTTTTCCATTATAGGTTATTACAAGATATTGAATATAATTCCCTGTGCTTTATACAAAATCCTTGTTGCTCCATTTGTATTTTTATGGTTTAATTTTTGACTTACTAATTAAACAGCAAACTCTACAAAATCAATGACTGTACCTATCTTCTCTGCCTTATAATCACAGAAATTATGATAGTCTACATGACACATGGAAATGCTAAATAAATAATTTTGAATAGATTTTTTAAATTATTTGTTTTCTAAGTTACAATTGCTTAACAAACAGCCATTTGGAAAATAATCAATTAAGAGTCAATATCATAATATATATTTGGCAGAGATGTATTGTATATGGTCTTGTTAGTGTGGGGCAAAAAGCCAAAAATCCTTTAATGTCCATACCAGAAGTAATATTTTGTTTCTGCAAAATAACAGGGAACATTACTATACTGATATTATTGATTTTATAAACACTGACTGATATTACTTTTATTTACATGTAGTTCAGCTTTCCTGTTAGGAATTTTCATTCTTGGGGTTATAGACTAAAAAAAGCCACATGATTCACTGAAAAGCGAAGAGAATCCATAGTCTGATGATCCTGTGACAGTAACAGACCCCCTTACTAACCTTGATATGAAAACTCAGGGTATTATTTCATAACACTGATCCTCATTTTCTTAATTAATAATACAAGGATACTGAACACAGCAACACTGCACTGATTACACAGCTAACTTGTAAAACTCCTAGATCTGTATATGATAGGTGCTCAAAAGATACTACCCCCAGTCCTCTCTTGTCCGCATTTTTCAAAATCTTCCCTTGGGAATTTCTCTTCCTATGTGACAGAATAAGTTCCCTGAGAAACAAACCTCCTACAGATGACAACTATAACTCCAAACAAAATTTTTTAAAAAAATTTATTTGAAAGTATATTATCTTTTGTACAGAGTAGGGAATCCCAGAAAGGAGAGGAGCAAATAGAAAAGAGGGCTTCAAGTTCTATGTTTAAACTCTGCCCAGTCGTTCCTTGTCTCTTCAACCATATTCTAATATTTTGAAAAGGTCAACCAAATTAAAATAACCCTGGACCTATCAAGAATAATGGTATTAACCCTACAGATTCTCAAACATTAAAATATTAATAAGTCAATATTTAAACAAAATTATGTCAAGTTTGAAAACTTAGATGAAATGGACAAATTCCTTTAGAAATCCAACATACAAAATTAATATAAGATGAAAGAGAAAATCTGAATAGCCCTATGCATACTGAAGAAATTGAGTTTGCTATAAAAAATGTTACCCAAGAAAATGCCAGGCCCAGATACTTTTATTGATGAGTTCCATCAAACACTTAAGGAATAAATAATCTTAATATTACACATAAACATTCAGAATATAGAGAAGGAGCTTCAAAATTCATTTGATGAAGCCAGCATAACATTAATATCTAAAACTTGGTAAAAACATTTTTATAAAATTACAGAGATGGCCAAAAAGCACGTGAAGCAATTATCTCAACGTCACTTATTACACAATTATTAGAGAAATGCAAATCAAAACTACAAAGAGGTATCACCTCACACCAGTCAGAATGGCCACCATCAAAAAATCTACAAACAATAAATGCTGGAGAAGGTGTGGAGAAAAGGGAACCCTCCTACACTGTTGGTGAGAATGTAAATTGGTACAGCCACTATGGAGAACAGTATGGAGGTTCCCTAAAAAACTAAAAATAGAACTACTATACAACCCAGCAATCCCACTCCTGGGCATATACCCAAAGAAAACCATAATTCAAAAAGAGTCATGTACCACAATGTTCACTGCAGCACTATTTACAATAGCTAGGACATGGAAGCAACCTAAATGTCCATCAACAGAGGAATGCATAAAGAAGATGTGGTACATATATACAATGGAATATTAGCCATAAAAAGAAACGAAATTGAGTTATTTGTAATGAGGTACTGTTAGAGTCTGTTATACAGAGTGAAGTCAGAAAGAGGAAAACAAATACTGTATGCTAAAATATATATATGGAATCTAAAAAAAAAAAGGTTCTGAAGAACTTAGGGGCAAGACAGGAATAAAGACACAGACGTAGAGAATGGACTTGAGGACACAGGGAGGGGGAAGGGTAAGCTGGGACGAAGTGAGAGAGTGGCATGGAAATTTATACACTACCAAATGTAAAACAGATGGCTAGTGGGAAGCAGCCACACAGCACAAGGAGATCAGCTCGGTGGTTTGTGACCACCTAGAGGGGTGGGATAGGGAGGGTGGGAGGGAGATGCAAGAGGGAGTAGATATGGGGATATATGTATATGTATAGCTGATTCACTCTGTTTTAAAGCAGAAACTAACATACCATTGTAAAGCAATTATACTCCAATAAAGATGTTAAAAAAATCAAAGATACAAAATGAGTGATTAAATATATAATAGGACTTTTGACATGTAAATTCTGGACATAATACCCATTTTCAAAACAAGGGAGAATAAGGCCCACACCTAGAAGGAAGGGAAAGAAAGAGGAGGGAAGTGAATGACAGAAAAAAGAGAAACTGTGATTACAAATTCATTTAAAATTCCAAGTCTCATCGTGCCTGCTTTCAAACTGCTGCTACCTCTTCCAGTGATGTGATTCAGTGAGTCTAAAATGATTGAGCCACTTAGAGTTGAACTTCTCTCACAATCAACCATCCATAACTAATCTTTTGTGTACATGCATGTATCAATTTTCTGGAAATTTCTTTAAAAAATTTTAAATTTCTGAACATAGCCTATTTGATATTTTCAATAAACAGTGCTTAATCAATTGGATTTCCATATCAGAAAAATATATCTTGCCCTCACCTCTTACCGTACTCAAAAGTGAATTCCTGATGGACTGCATATCTAAATATGAAAGATAAAACAGTAAAGCTTCTAAAGGAGAATACAGAACACCTTTATGAAATGAGGTAGGCATATACATACATACATACATATATATAATATAGTTACCATTAGAGACATACTAAAATATTCATAGTAACACAATTCATATTAACCAAGAATGGGGAACTTATGGGGTGTGATAATGATCTGGTTCTTGGTCTGCATCCTGGTTACAATGATATGTCCACTTTGTAAAAGATCATCAAGCTAAATACTTATGGCACATGCACTTTTCCCTATATAAAACATAGTTCAGTAAAAAAATAAAATACTAAACACATATTAGTCAATGAATACTATCATTATTATTGTTGTTACTATAATTATCTACGTCTTCATCACAAGTGATGGTCTGAAAAATGTTTAGTAGTCTCTGTACTTTATAATTGATGTTTTCATAAGCACATATTTTAAAAATCGTCATGTGCTTAATGGGTCTCTGCTCTTCTTTAATGTGAGTTCCTTAAGGCAGGAATTATGACTTATTCTGTTTTTTAATTTATCACCCTAAAAACAATATTATTGAAAGAATCCATGTGTGTGCGTTCATGCACGCGCACACACACACACAAATACTCAAAGGGAATCCTTCCCATTCCCTTAAATTCTGAATGCAGGTAGGGAATTTTAAAAGACACATGGTAGAAATGACCATCACTCTTCTGCAGAGCTCTGACATTTATGTGGCACTAATATAATCATAAAAAGTAACACAGTCATTATTAAATCATCATTGGTTTGTTTTATTGTTCATTGGCTGAAATTTGCACTATGTGCAGTTAGAGACTTAGGTGCACAACATTTTATCCCCAGAAGTAAAACAGAAGCACCTAGAGAAGCTGGAGTAATTACTATATATTTTTAAAGTGCATGTGTGTAAGCACTAATGTTCCCCTGATTCTCTTATTACATGATTTAGCCTTGTTTCTTTCCTTTTTTTTTTCATTTCCACATGCGCTAAGGAGTATTTCTGTGCTGAATGTATAAGATATAACAGCATTCAGATAGAATTCCAAGCACTGCAAAAGGTGTTTTTACCCTTATTTATTATTAATAGTAATGATAAAAATAACTACAATTTATTGATCACCAAACCTATAGCCACTATTATGGTAAGAGGTTTATATTAAGCATATTTTTATTCTGGTATATTTTTTATTTCTACAAATGCAGAAACAGATGTCCAAGGTAATACAAAACTTACTCAAGGTCACATAGTATAAATAAGTAACAGAACTGAGATTTAAATGCTAATTCTGTGGACTCGCTCTTCATTTCAAAACAAAAAATCTAATTCCAGAATATCTTACAAATAATTTTTTTCCTTCTATCAGTTTTTCATCTCTCTCCCTCCCTCCCTCTCTCCCTCTCCTTCTTCTCTCCCTTCCCATTGTTCTCATCTAAGACATTGTTCCATGCTGGTGATCAAAGAGTTTATATTGTGGATTTAACAAAAGCTCTTTCAAGATAACCTGGAATTTCTCTGGGCTGTCAAGAGGAAACAGTCTAAGCGGAGGAAAAATAAAGAGCAGAGCACAGAAATGAATGTGAATGATGACGAATGAATGAATAAATACAGAAAAAGAGATTAATGAATACTAAGAAGAGAAAACAATCCAATGTGGCCTGAGTATAAAATTGATTAGAAGATGGGGTTATCTTGAAAGCATCCCATCACTAACCTTGGCCTGAAGGCTTGATAAGTACAAAGGTTACGGTTATATCCCTACTCCTGCTCCTCTTGGAAGTAGGAACAATGAAGCGGAGTGGACCCCTCATTTGACAAATGACACCCTCATGAGAAAAACAAGCCAGTAAGAGTTTGCTTTACAGCAGACTCTGCACACTTCCCTCCAAGTAAGTTCAAACATCAAGGACTCCTCCCACCTGCCGTTTACAGTCCAGGTGTGGCTCTCCGGGGAGGTGGGGTATGAAAGGGAACATTTACAGCAAGTGTCTTGTTCCTTCTTTCTTTCTCTCTCTCTTTCCCCTCCTCCCTTCCTTCCTCCCTCCCTCTCTTTCTTCCTTCCTTCCTTCCTGTTTTCTGAAATATATATCTTGACGGTGAGTCTAGGAATGAGACCATGAAGATGATATGGTAAACAACTCAGGGACAGACATCAGCAATTCTGGTTTAAAGTTTCAAATATTCTGCCTTAATTGTTTGCACAATATACTGAAATTCAGCATGTCTCAGTTTCCTTTATTAATGAAGGTAGGTGAATTCCTGCCATCTTCCTGTCATTGTGCATTACCTCAATTCTCATCAAAATTCTCTGAGGTAAGTACCATTATTTCCACCATGTTTCTGAAGAGAAAACTGAACCAGAGTGAGGTCGTATTACCCCAACTGTCGAATTCAGGATGTTAAACAAGGTCACTGTCTTAAATTGTCTATGGTATCACACAGACTTTGGTATTACCAAGACTCTAATTTACTGGTCCATTTTTTAAAAATATGCCACAATGATTATTTCCAAACCATCATATGATATACCTAAGGAAAATATTCTATGATTTGACAGCCACTGTGATAAACAGAAATGTAAAATTCCAGTTGTCCCACAAATGTTTTACAGTTTCCAAGAGCTGACCTGATTTAAGTAGTTGGAGAAAAAAGTTAAACAATTTGGTGGTATTTCCATATTCTGTTGACACTGCTTAGATGCAAATGATCACTTTCCATTCAGCTAGTTGTGCACTTGCAAAGCTTCCTTTGTAGACAAGGTAGGCAGAAGGCTTCACTGGCTAAACCAAGCTACGAGCTGTGTTCTCTGGTTATCAACATTTTCCACACTAGCCATTTCAAAAGAAATCTGCACAGTAGCTAAAAAAATGCCTGTTGGGAAGCCAGAGGCAAAGACCACCTCTCCTTAAATGAGAAAATATGTGACCAATACACTGCTTAAAATTATAAATTAAAATGCCGTTGGCAAGTCTGGAAGTAAAGTAGCAACACCGTTATTTTTGACACTGAGTGTACTATTTATTTAGTACTAGAAGTTTTAAATGTGAGCAAAGAAGATGATAATGAAAATTTGTTGGGAACAAACAATGCAGGGGATGGGAAAATGAGTTAAACTTTATTGATACTTACCAGGTCCTGTTTACTTCTATATTTTCTAATATTATCTTCATAACATCCTTATGAGGAAGGTGCCTATATCATATCCATTTTACCAAGGGGGAAACTAAAGTATATAGAGTATCATTAATTTGGTCTTTGGAGAAACACAGTCAAGCCCAGGCGGTCTCACCTGGAGCTTATGTAATTAGGTACTACACCATAATACCTCACAGATAAGGGATTCCAGAGTCATTATCTCATTTAATATTCATGATAATATTATGAAATACGTATGACCAATATTACCTATAAGGAAGCAATATCTCAGAGCAATTGGCTTTCCCAAGTGACAAAGCTAATAACAAGTCAGAGAAAGATACTGACCCAGAAGGTAATTTTTTTTCCCACTAATATTGATTATTCTGAATCACTATTTTTTGTCTTGTTAGGGAATAATTATTCCTCTCTGAAATCAATGCTGTGAAAACCTATGCCTAGTCATTGAAGGAAGGGTGTAAGTAAGATGTTCAGGCTAGCACAGTTTAATCTGTCATCATTTCCAAACACCTTAAAACTTCCAAAGCCTTACCCAAGGAACTTTCCACTGCATTTGCATTCTCTTTCAAAGAAATCTCTCATGTGATTAGCGTTTTGTCCCCAAATGACAAGCTGCAAATGAGGCATTTTCCTTTAAAATGTTTTCAACTTGGGGAAATAATTTATCCAAACAGGGGATCCTCTTCGCTGACCCCAACACCTGGGAACTAGGAAACTTTGATCACCAAACTATACTTTCTTGCATTTCAAAGAAATACCACAAAGAAAATTAGCATTGCAAGATGTGTACTTGCAGTATAGAGGAAGAATGTTACTATTCTAAAGCTTTAGTATCTGGCAAACTGAGTAATCACAGGTGATTCAATGTCTCTGGCATTTACATCCCCTGGACTTATATACTGATCTTGAATTAAAAATTGTATGCCGGGGCTTCCCTGGTGGCGCAGAGGTTGAGAGTCCGCCTGCCGATGCAGGGGACACGGGTTCGTGCCCCGGTCCGGGAAGATCCCACATGCCGCGGAGTGGCTGGGCCCGTGAGCCATGGCCGCTGGGCCTGCGCGTCTGGAGCCTGTGCTCCGCAACAGGAGAGGCCACAACAGTGAGAGGCCCGCGTACCACAAAAAAAAAAAAAAAAAAAAAAAAAAAAAAAAATTGTATGCCTATTATTTATTGAATCTTAACCTTAATGAAAATGTTTTAGCAGTAAAGCGATGGGCATCAATGATGATATGGATGCATTCTTCCCACATGGCTAGTTGAATATCACATTTGAAATAAATTTGTGACCTACTGATCCCTCTTCCTGGGGATGGTGAAAATTATAAGCATGCACATAACCTCTCAACACCGAGCAGAAAATTTTCACTTTCTAGAGGCTGAGGTTTATATGCGTTACCTCCCAACAAATGCACACACAAACAAAAAATCCATTTTTATTATAAGATTTAAGTTTTTTCTTTGTTGTTTGGAATATTCAAAATTCTAGTAGATATCTCTAAGTTACTGCTGAAGTTTCTGCCTGATGAAACTAGCACTGGTATAATTCTTGATGTTGAGTGTGAGCAAGACAGATACCATTCCTAGCATCATGGAACCCCTATCCAATTGACTCCAGTATTTTTTCCTCTTGAAGAAATTTGGTAAGTTGATGCTCATGTCAACCACTTTTACTCTAAAACTAAGCACAGGAGGTGATTCTTCCATAAATATACCTCCACAAGAAATATGTGCTATTTCTATTTACTGGTGTATCCTTCCTATTTCAATAATAGTTTCTAATTATCCTTTTCTCTGGTTAATTTTCAAATCAGTCCAATCTCTTGGGAAGAAACTTGACCCAGAAAACCTAGATACTTTCGAAGTTCAAAAAACATTGCTGTTTACATAAATGTGGCACGTCTACTGTCTTGGCCCCAGGTGCTGTGACAAAAATACTAAAGGTGGTTTGACATCTGCAGACTGCTAAAGAAAACATTATTCATGACACTTGTGGAAGACTGTAAGAAGACTTTACTTAAGGGGGGCCATCACAGAGGTAGTGATAGGGACGACTGAAATGGAGTCTTACAGTGCAGAGGAAAGATCAAGCTCAAATACAGCATGAGCAATTAGTAATTTATAGCCAAAAAGCAAGAGTGGAGGTCAGCATATGGAAAATTACTAAGAAGAAACATCAGGAGTAAGGGGGAATTCTGGCTAACCCAATCTAACAGGATTCTTGCTGAAGGCAGGCCAGGGTGATCAGATATCACCTGAGACACTGTGGAGGATAAGGAATCTGGTCAGATACAGAGGGTGATCAGATATTGAGGATGCGAGATCCTGATTAAATTGACCTAGCAAGATTCTTGCTAAAACTGGACAAGGTAGAGACAAACACAGAAGTCCAAAAGTCCAGGCCTAGTTGAAAAAAAAGCTCATGGGAAGCTGAATAGAGTTTGGCCAGGAAGAGAACCTTGCTTGTTAAGACAAACACTTTTTCCCAATATTTTCACAGATTTAAAATGTTGAAAACTTGTGATTT
The DNA here is from genome assembly GCF_000442215.2 of Lipotes vexillifer. Taxonomy (NCBI): domain Eukaryota; kingdom Metazoa; phylum Chordata; class Mammalia; order Artiodactyla; family Lipotidae; genus Lipotes; species Lipotes vexillifer. The sequence continues at coordinate 5,095,667 of NW_006785225.1, read as the reverse complement.
TTCTAAGAAATGATCTTGAATTCTTAATGATTATACTACAAAGACTGATAATTATTGAGTTTTCTTATACCATTTAATTTTTTTAAAGTTTCTTTAAAGCTGATCTTGTCCTTTTTTGTTGTTGTATTTCATTTATGTAACTGCTATTTATATTTTTAAAATGTATATTCTCCAATTCAATGACATAGATAAAAACCTTCAAAACACCAGCAGAAATGGTGGGTGACCCTGATTTCTCTTAATCTTAAAAAACTGAGCTCCTGGCCCACCAAATACAAATTTGTCCATTCCCGTCCTCCTCTTCCTCAGTACCAACGTGGCAGATGTGCTCTTCCAAGTCACCAATGTCATTGAGCATGGCTATCTGCAGTGACTTATTTAATTTATTATTTTAATAAATTAACTCAGCTTGTTTTATAAAGCTTCTGCAAGAGGCTGAGCTCTAAACATAGGTATGGACATAGCCTGAGAGTTTCCTAAGGTTGCAGACGGGGAGGGTCTAATTCAATAGTAGCTTAATATCATTCCAGCTGAAAGCAGGGTTTTGATAAGAAAAATGGCCTGTAAATATCTCTAACTATTCAAAGTATCCACACTTCAGTGATATACAGGCTTTTATTAAAACAAACACTTGTACCATGTGTTAATGTCCTTGAATTTCCTTGAATTTTAACCTGTCCGCTAGTCCCTTACTTAGGCCTTTAACTTGTATCACTTACTTGTGTGTCCTCCAAATTATCGAAAGTGATAGCTGAACATTACCCCTATCACTTAGAAGTAGGAGAGAATGAGAACAATATGGGGGGGTGGGGGGGGAGAGTAAGAAAAAATACAAGTAAACAACAAGAGAAAAATTCCACAGAATTAAAAGGGAAGGGACTATTATTAAAATCCAAAAATGGATGCCTCCCTTAAAATATGAGACTTTTAATCTAGATATGCTTTCCTGGAGAGGGCAGTAAACAAAAACAAGGGTAACCACCCCATATTTCTCTATGTGTGTGCCATATACACTGTAAAGTGTAAAACATATACATATAGAGCACACACATACACATATGTTGGGGTACATGGCTTGGATGACAAAGCTTTTCTGGGAGGTTTAATTTTATTACAATTTCATAAATATGCATGTTGAAAATACTGAAGAATGGACATGAACTACTTTATTACTCATTTCCCATTTTATAAACATGTGCTGAGTGCAGAGTGCTAAAGGACAGGGTCCACTTTTACCAGGAACAAAAAGAGATTAGAGTTGAAATCTATACTTGAGTCAAAAATATGTTCAAAAGTTTTCCCACAGCATCCATGCAAGTCTTAGCATAAATGCTGAATGTATCTCCAAGTGCTGTCGATTTTTACCTTAAAAATAGATTTGAACTCATTTACCACAGGGCACAGAGGAAAGGAGAATGAATCAAGAGGATCTCAAACTGAAGATGCTCAAGAGACAGAAGACATGCAGGAGGTGAAACGTAATTTTGAGGGAAAAAATCATAAGATTGGATTTTCGGTATAATTTTTCTGAAAATGCGATTTGTAACAAGTTATGTTGTCTGTAAAAGAATCCCTACTGCACTTCTAATGTGTTTTTTTAGTTTCTGAAACATAAAAGCACATCAGAATACATCATGTGCAAACCATGACATTAAACAGATTAGAAAATCTAAATGTCATACAGTAACATGGTCGGTTCTTGTGCAGTTAATTTAGTAGAAAGGCAGAGAGTCGCTGCAGGGAACACTTTCTCTAGTTATGCACCCTGCAGCTAAAATACCTTGTATACCTTTTCTGGAAGGAACAATAAGTCTGCTGAAATGATAAATTTAAAGCTTATGTGGTTTTAGTATGGCACCTCAGCTAAATTATTCCTAAATTGGGGTGCGTATTGAGAGACACACATGGTAGAATGGATAAGCAATGTCCCCATCCTCCTCTGTCTCCCAAACTCCTCCAGCCCTAAGCCTATCTTTGTTACGCTCACTGGGTGTTACTTATGAATACCTTGAATATAACTTCCTTTTTGTCACTGACCTACCACTCTGCTTAGTATATCTTTTTAGAGTTCTTGATTTTTACATAGCCTTATGGTTAATGCACCACACAAAAAAGGGACATTTTTCTACCTTCGCTTAAAAAAATAATACATTGAGACTTGACATTATCTAGCCACTAGGTCAGGGAATTTAAATTGAGCATCATGTGTTCTCCAGTGGTCTTACAGCAAAGTCCATCACTCCTGTTAATTAGAGCTTTTCACGTGGGTTCTGACTTTCTCTAGCTCTCACCTGATTCTAATTAGTCCCCTAGGAACATTAACCCAGCTCACTCCTCCTAACACCATCCCCGCCTCATGAGTCATCTCATTAGAAAAACTGAAAAGTGGGCTCCTAATATCTGCTAGGTAAGATGTACAATTGTGAGCTCACCACTTAGCAGTTTGCTAATGATAAAGGATGGCCTCCTTATGGCAAGCATTATAGAGTATCATTGCCTAAATGCCCTTTCAAGTGGGTAACTGAAGCACATCAATGGTAGAGATAATTTTTTCACAGTGGGGGGTTAAAAAGAAACTGGAGCAAAAAATATACCTTGCCCTGGCCTAGCTGACATCTCTATAAAGCATTTAAGCAGACCCAATGAAGGTGCTTTCCATATGGGTGACCAAGCATTAATACTCTCCTGGCCTCCTGAATTCAGAACAAAATGCACTTACAAACTTGAGCAATAATAGGTGGAGTATCAGAATAATGACCCTCTCCTAACATGCCCACATTCTAATCTGGAACATGTGAATACACTACCTTAAGTGGCCAAAGGGACTTTGAAGATGTCATTAAGGTTTTGGACCTTGAGATGGGGATATTATCTTGGGTGGTCTGGGTGAGCCAAACACAAGTGCAAGATCCTTAAGGCTGCAGTCAGAGGGAGATGTGATAATAAAAGAATGGTCAGAGAGATGCAAAGTTGCTGGTTTTGAAGATGGAGAGAAGGGAACATGAGATAGATAAGAAATGCAGTGATCTCTATAAAAGGTGGAAAAGGCAAGAAACCAGATTCTCTCCTACAGCCTCCAGAAGGAATGTAGCCTGGCTAACATCTTAATTTTAGCTCAGTGAGACCCCATGTTTGGCTTCTGATATCCAGAACTATAATATTAAAAACTTGTGTTGTTTTAAGCCACCACGTTTATAATAATTTGTTACAGCAGCAACAGAAAACTAATACTGAGAGGGATTTAGAAGAAAAGTTCCTCAGCAGAAGAACCATGAGGGGCTTGTCCAAGGTTTTACTCATGTAACCTATCAGTGTCTGGTGCATAATAAAAGCTCAACAATGATTTTTGAATCAATAAATACTTATTGACAACCTACTAGCTATTAGTGATTTCATGTATACTATGGTAAAAGAATTGCTTATTGGTGAGAAAACTGAAGCTCACTTAGATAAATGACTAGTTTAGACCACATAGCTATATGAAAGAAACTTAAAATTCAAATCAGAGCTTGTTTGACATGCTGAGGTCTCTGGCCACAAAATGTTCCTAATTTCTGTAACTGTCATTTAGCCTCCTAAATAGATCTTTAAAAATTTTGGGTATAATTACTTGTGTATCCGCCACCTTCTTGAAAGTGATAGGTGAACCTCCCCTCTCTCTTAGAAGTAGGAAAAGAGATTGGCAATGATATAAAAAGGATACTAGGAGTTCTTCAAGGGGTACAATAGATAAAAAGAAGATGTTGGTTAAAATAATGAGAGCTAACATCTACATGACAGGGCTTCCCTGGTGGCGCAGTGGTTAAGAATCTGCCTGCCAATGCAGGGGACACAGGTTTGAGCCCTGGTCCAGGAAGATCGCACACGCTGTGGAGCAACTAAGCCCGTGCACCACAACTACTGAGCCTGTGCTCTAGAGCCCACGAGCCACAACTACTGAGCCCATGTGCCACAACTACTGAAGCTCGCTTGCCTAGAGCCCGTGCTCTGCAACAAGAGAGCCACCGCAATGAGAAGCCCGTGCATCACAATGAAGAGTAACCCCCGCTCACCGCAACTAGAGAGTGCCTGTACGCAGCAACAAAGACCCAATGCAGCCAAAAATAAATAAATAAATAAAATAAATTTAAAACAAAAACAACAAAAAACACCTACATGACACTTTCTATTTGCTAGCCATGGCTATCACAGCTTTGCCTGCTTTAACACATTTATTCTTCAAATAACCCTAAAAGGTCAGTACTACTGGTCGCCTCACCATGGATAAGGAGTGGGAGCTTAAAAAAAAAAAAAAGACAATGAGGTAAGTTGCCTGAGATCACATTTTATGAATGCCACAAGTAAGATATAAACCCATGAAGTCTGACACCATAGGTCACGTTTTTCATTACCCTAAACAGGCTTTCCTACAAAGGGTTCTGACATACATCCTCTCTCCAGGATATTGAGCTTTCTTTGCAAAATATCTCTTTGTGAATGTGATGAAAACTGTGGATTAACTTCTGCAATACATGCAGAAGTACATTTTGGATAAGTAAATTTTTATAAAGTGTATTTTGGGAATCAAAGACATAAGATTAGGTGTCACCACACAAGAAGCATACATGGTAGAAAATAAATCGGGAACCTTAGATGCAGAATCACAATCAAATTACCTTCCTTGTTGAATTTTGGTTTGATATAGAGAGACTGATGATTTATCATATAACCAATTAAATGTCTTATTTTATTCTCTTCTTTCATTCATTTCTTGACCTTTGCCATAAACTTATACTAACGATTTCCTCTCCATTTAAATCTCAAATATTAAAAAGATTCTGTGTATCTCAAAATGTTATTGGCAAAACAACACAACAAAAGGGCATAAAATATATATTAATCTGAGAACATCTTGGGGGGGTTCAATACAGGAGTATATACTGGAAAGGGCTGATTATGCTACTGTCATGTTAAAGAATTTTGAAACATTATGAGTTTCTGAGAAGCAGTGATCCATCAGACAGGGTCTGCAGATATTTGGATAGAATGACATATTGTTACAAAGGTATAGGTTTGAGCAGCATTTCACCTACATTATGATAATATATTTGAATACCAATTTCATTGTATGGTTGATGGTAGGGGTCTTGCCATTCTTATACATTCTTTCATCCAACAACTACCTATAAAAAGCCTTCTTTCCTTCTATGAGTGGATGAGTGCTCTGTTTCTAGATGGATCCTAGGTTACGAGAAATGAAAATCCAGATTTTCATGGGAAGTGATTTCAAATATAACACTGTACATGAAATGATGAACTAGTCATCTGTGTCTGTTTCTCTCTTTCCCCATGCCCTCTCATTTCACTTACATAATAACATCATATATAAATGCAACTCTTTAACTCAGGTTTCTAATAATATTTGATGAAAGAGAAATCTTGGCAGAGAGTGCTACTCCTATGAAGAAAGATATTACTAATTCACAAGGGTCATCTGCTTCTTTACAATTGTGAAGCAGAGAAAACATATTTGCATATCTTTAATAAGGAACTGAGGAAAGAGAGAACCGTGATATGCACTGGCTGACAGAGGCATTTATGAATCTATAAAGAAAGAATACATGTGGTTTAAGAATGCAAAACAAATACATTTAACATTCCTAAAGAGAGATCTTTGTCTATCACAATATGAACATACTGTGCTCACACTGAGTGCTCAGCCATCAGTGTTTAACAATGGCCACTATGGGCTGTACACTGGAGTGAAGTATAAAACATATTTTTGGTCAGGATATTTATTATTGAAGAATCTGCAAGAGCCCAAAGTCTAGGTTACTGACTGTGAATATTCTACTCATTAATAAAAAGAAGAAAAGAAATAGAAAGTAACTCTCCATAACTCTTCATAAGCCATCACGGTAGGGACTAAATTTACCCAAGAAATTGTATCATAAATCCACAATATGAGAATTCAATTTTGAGAACAATTATATTACAAATTCCAAAACACAATGAAAAAAGTTAGGCCTATTATCTGCAAGGGAAACTATGAGGAGTTTCTGGAGGCTGTGGCAAACTCACCATTTCTCAGTGCCCCTTTTTGTTTACTTATGAATATGTATAATTTCAACATCCCTAAGGGAAATCTGCTTTTACTGTGCTCTTAGCATTTGGGGAGAAAAACTATACAGCAGACTTTTTCTCATGAAGGTAGCTGACATATATCCCAAATTTGGTTTAAAATAATTTTCTTTTCTGAAAAACCCATAGGCGACATCCGCAGACATTTCTGGGGGGTCCACGGTGGAGGTGGGCATGGGGTAAGTAACTCTCTACAGAGACTTCTAATATGTGCATAAGTGAGAGAGGGATTAATGTTAACTGGGGAGAGCTGATCACTGGTACACATGGCTGTGAGCACTGAACAATAGCTATCATTCTGCTAACCTAATGTGCAAAATACAAAAAAAATCTATATATCTATATATCTATATATATATATATATCTTCTCACAGGGGGAGATGAGAATGAAATTTAGGACCAGTTTCATCTCCTCTTCCTTTTTTTTTTTTTTTTAACAAATTAACTTTTGCCAGCTTACTTTTTGTTTGTGTTATTATGTGTTTTCCTCCCCTTAGAATGGTACAACAAGTTTGGAGGAAGAGTCTTGCTGAGCCTCTTGGGGAATGATGTGCTTAGAAATCTGTCTATGGGACTGTCTGATAGGACCTTTGAGAGTTCTTGTTGAAATATACTGGGAGGAAGTAAAAGCTTATCTAAGCTTATCCTGGGAGATTATAAGAAATTCAGAAGCACAAAGTTCCTTCTGGCTCAAAGCAAACTAGTGATCTTTGTGCAAATAAGGATTTATTTTATGTTGCATGTGCACATACAGAAGCATGGCAGCTGATGGCAAATACCTTATGGAGAGTCAGCTGAATTTATTTAAATCGAAGAGGAGGGTGTCTTGGAAGAGTACAGCATGATACTTTCTTAAAAATATGGTAATATGTCTTCTAATCATTTAAATGCAGCTTCCCATTATGTTTGGGACAAAACAAAGTTTTGTTTCAGAAGGCTGGCTAGGATCCACCTCCTAGAGAATGACTCACTTTGAAGTTCCATGTTCTCATGTCCTAGTTCTTAAGATTTCTAAGTCTATAGCTGGACTTATTAATTTTCTTCTTACATTCTATCTTATCTTGATACTCCTCATTTCAGTCAAACAAGGCTTATTCCATTATCTAGGCCACTAAGATCAGCTTCCCACTGGATTTTCAACCATGCAGGCTCTACTGTTGTCTGGGTACCACTTCCACCTTACTGGAAAACCTCACTATCTGCTAGGTACATACCACACAGTAAAAAAAAAGGAGTTGGAATATTTCCTCCACAACGGATAAAAGTCTTTCACGTTAGAACTAGGGTGAATGACAATTATAGGTTGGAGTGGAGGGAATCTCATCTCTGTAACATAGGAAAGATGATTTTTCATGTCAGCACAGAGCATTGCCTAGGGTCAGATTGTGGAGGTTTGACTATCCATTTGGCTTTTAAATAAGCACTAATTTTTGTGACCCTCTTTTTTTTCCCATCTGTATAATGAAGATAATAATAGTATCTAACTCATAGCACTATTATAAGAATTAAATCAAACAATTCATATAAACGTTTCAGCCCTGTGCACAATAAATTCTATTTATTGTTTTGGCTATCTATTGCTCATAATAAACAGTCCTAAAACTCAGTGGCTTTGTACAACAATTTGTTATTACTTCTAACAGTTCTGAAGAATGTTTTTTCCCAGCTGGGAGTGCTTTTGGAGTCTCTCTTGGAATTTCAGCTGGATGGCAGCTCTGGATGGAGCCTTCTCAAGGCTTGACTGGGCTGAACATCCAAGAGGCTTTTTCCCTTGCGTGCTGGGTAGCTTATGGTGAGAGTCAGCGGGGAAGTCAGCTCATGTTGTCAACCAAAGTGCCCCTGCCTGGTCTCTCCATGTGGATTAGACTTCTCACCGCATGAAAGTAGGGTTCTAGGAGGGAACATCCCAAGATTGACACAGACAAAAAGCACACACTGTTTTAAAGACCTAGCCTCAGAATTTCCAAAACAACATGTTTGCTGCATTCTATTTGATAAGCAGGTTATTAAAGCCAGTTCATATTCAAAGAGAAGAGAATTAAACTCTGTATCTTGAAATGAGAAGCAAACATACATCTGGAGAGTCACCATTTTTTGAGAGTATCTATAAAATCAATAATATATTAATAACAAAAATTGTTGTTGTTAACAAAAATACTAGTAATAGTTATTAACATCTGAACCTCAATTTCTTTATTTATAAAATGAAAGTTTAATGAGATCCTGCACATAAAGTCCTTGGGACATTTCTTAGAGTTTCACATAAAAGTGCCCCATAAATGGTATTTGTTACTTTAAGAAATATTCTTACTTGGATATTAATAATCACATATATCTAGGAAATTAAGATTTTATGAATAAATAGTTCTTTGCTTTAAACTGAACTTATTTCCTTACTGCATATTACTGGACTTAGAAAATAAATTGATTTAATATATCAATCACAACTTGTTGAATGTGACAAGATAAATTTTAGATATTATAACAAGCTGACTTCTATATTTCATCAGAAAAACTTTCTAAAACACTGAAATATTTCACATTATTAAATATTTTAAAATCTCATTTTTACATACATGGTGATAATATACTATGTTCCAGTATAGAATAATAAAATAAATACAAAATAAGGAAAATATGCATACCTAACCATGATATTTTACAATAATTTGACTAGCTATTGCATAAGGCATTTTCAAGAATATTTTTTTTCTTTGTATTTTAAAATATTATTTAGGGACTTCCCTGGCCATCCAGTGGTTAAAACTTTGCCTTCCAATGCAGGGGTCAAAGTCCCCAATGCAGGAGGTATGATCCCTGGTCGGGGAGCTAAGATCTCACATGACTTGCAGCCAAAAAACCAAAACATAAACAAGCAATACTGTAACAAACTCAATAAAGACTAAAATAAAATATTATTTAAAATGAGCCATGAATTTTCCAGGCATGATAGTTTTGAATTCTGAGGAGGCAATTACTATTTTGTTTCCCTTTGTAAGGTTTTGTTTATTTTGATCAAAAACTCTTCCCTTCAACTGTCCTCCTATATAGAATCTCACTGTACTACACATAGATACAATGTCCCTGTGAAAACCCACTACCACCACAAGAAAGGGAATGGAAAATGGGTTGTCTGAGCTGACGGAGGTCTCATAGACCCTCTTTGAGGAACTGTCCAGAGGACATCAATAAACAGAAGAAAAAGGCAGCCCTATTACCTCTGGTCATTCAGTGCAAAATCAACCTTTAACCAGCATAGCAGGTTTTTAGTTGATTAATACTTTAATTTTGCAGCACAGAAATTACAAACTGAAAATATCTGTTAGGTCATTCGGCCTGGCACTTCCACAATTACAATATGCACTGTGACATATAATTATCATCAGTGAGAGGAAAGGTAAAACATCTGATCTGTGCCATCTACCATGACATGTCCCAATTTTCCTTGGTCAGTAAAACCATCACTAGAGTTTTTTTTAGACTTCTCACTTCCCTTTTCCCCACGTCCTATGTTATTTCCCCATAATTCTTGGCTCATAAACTTAAGGAGACAATAGGTCTCAAAATGAAAGCAATATACATCTGAGATTGGGAGCCTTCTGTACCTTGGGTCCACCCACATATTAACCATACTAATCATGACTCCTCTTCAAATCCTGAATTTCACCCAGCCTGTTTTCTTGGTATGATGGTTTACTTCTCTTAACCCAAACAATTTGTCCTAGTCCGGGCTCATATCCCACGCAAGAACAACTGCAGTAGCATCTAAATGATCTCCCTTTTTATTGAGATTGGTTTAATTGAGTCTCTCCTTTATGCTGCCACCAGGATCAAGTGTCTAAAATACAAATACAAAAACAAGTATTCTAAAGAATCACAATGGCTGTCATCTTTGACTCATTTTCCATCTCTTTTTGCATTCAGCTCCAAGCTTTTGCACTTGGTTTTCCTTTTCCTGGAAAGCATTTCCCTTTTGTGGTTGGCTCCTTGCCATCATTCTGATGTCAGTGACATCATTAAAATGTCACTTCCTTGGGCTTCCCTGGTGGCGCAGTGGTTGACAGTCCGCCTGCCGATGCAGGGGACGCGGGTTCGTGCCCCGGTCCGGGAGTATCCCACATGCCGCGGAGCCATGGCTGCTGAGCCTGCGCGTCTGGAGCCTGTGCTCCGCAGCGGGAGAGGCCACAACAGTGAGAGGCCCGCGTGCC
>NW_006785225.1:5072507-5085328 GCF_000442215.2 Lipotes vexillifer | reverse complement strand
GAAAAAAAAAAAAAAAAAAAAAAAAGTCACTTCCTTAAAGTGGGCTTCCTTAACCACTCTATCTATAGTGGTATTCAGTCATTTTTATTACATCACCCAACTTATTCTTCATAGTATCATTGGGTCATTATACCATTCATTTGATTATTGTTGATTGTTTGACTCCCCAACTAAAACTGTATACTCCAAAGGGCTGGTACTTTTTCTGAGTTTTTTTAACCACCAGTGCCTAGGACTGTACTAGATATAACTCAATATATGTGTAATGAACACATGAATGAATGGGTGAAATAATGTAATTTGAGATAACAACACCTACAAGAGATTCAAGATTTATCCATTTAAAGCAGGATTAAAGTGGACACTGCAGTTCTCACCCTGGCTATGGACCCTGGGGCCATGTTGAGCACCCACATGCCATGGATCTCTTAAGCCTCAGCAAACTTTGCAGTAAGATCTGCAGTCCATTTCCAAATAAAAGAATGAAAACATGTTTCTGCATTACTACTTCTAAGTTTTTAAATGGCTAATAAAAAGAAAGACCATTTTCTTAATAACTTGTATCAAATTGAACATTGAAATGGAAAAACGTACACTATACCATGGGATTTGAAAAACACCACTCTGCCGGAGAGAGTATGTGAAAATGCCAAAAAGAGGATCAAGTTAGTGTTTGAATTCCAGTTTTTCCACTTAAAGTGGCTGACTTTGGCTCAGTTACTACCAGCTATAGTTTTCTCCCGGGTACACTCCCACAGGATTTTTTTGTAAGGATTGTATGGAACAGGTTGAGCTGGTCCTAAGAAGGGACTAAATTATCCTTTCCTCCTATCTTCAGTACTCAGTGTTATGGGCTGTATTATGTCCCCCACCTCAAAGATATGTTGATGTCCTAACCATCAGTACCTAAGAATGTGATCTTCTTTGGAAATAGAGTCATTGCAGATGTAATTAGCTAAGATGATGCCATACTGAAGAATAGTGGGCCCTTAATCCAATATGACTAGTGTCCTTATAAGAAGACAATGCGAAGACACAGAGAGAGAGAAGGTCATGTCAAGATAGATGCAAAGATTGGCATTATGCAGCTGCAAGGCAAGAATTGCCAAGGATGCTGGTGACAGGAGAAGCTAAGAAAAAGGCCTGGGACAGATTCTACTCTGGAGCCTTTCCCTAGAGAGTGTGGCCCTGCTGACAGCTTAATTTTGGACTTCTAGACTCCAGAACTGTGATAAAATAAACTTCTGTTCTTTTAAGCTGCTCAGTTTGTTGTGCTTTGTTATCACAGTCCTAGGAAACTAATACACCCAGGAAGACAGTTGCTGGAATATGTTTCCAGGTAGAAGCATCTCTAATCTCTCAATTTCATCTCATTACTCTTCATCACAACCTTTCTATCATCTCAAAATTTTATTTTATTTAATAGTATTTATAACCCTCAGACATTAGACAGTTATGCACCTTTTTTTCATAGCACATACTTAGTTGCTGTAATATCGCACCATCAATCAATCTCTCAAGTCCCTAAAACATTTCTGATGCCAATCGTTCAATGCTTTCCTATTGCAGGGAAGTAGTAATGAATTGCCTCTAACAGAAAAATGTCACCAAGCTCTAGACTCTGATATATTTAGACAGATATGACTGCCTCCTTGCCATACATCATAAAGCATACCTGAAAAAGATATACGTCACATTTCTTCTTTTTTTTTTCTTATGAGTTTGAGGCATTAGACATGTTTCTCATAGACCGGAATCCAGCTTATAGACAGTGTGATTTGCAATGCATTTATCTTTATGGGGACACAAGTTTTGCTTTCAGTAGTGTTGCACATTGTTATTTTTAATTCTCTGAGCCTGTTTGGAAAAGTAGTTGAGGATCTTTTCTTTGCCACAGTTCCTCAACAATCCCTCACTTGACTTTCTTTTGCTACCATCTGGTGTCATAAATTTCCGTTAAGATGATGCTTTATTGCTCTTTCACTGAAAAGTCAGATAGATTCATATTTTAGACTGATTTATTCTGGACTTCAGGTCAGCACTGCCTGAAAGGGAGTTATTCTTCCCTCTGACAATGTGGCATGCCCACCAAATGGTTTCTGAGAATAGCCATCAGCAACAAATGATTCAAGTGCCAGGCCCTGTGCTAGGGGCCAGCATCCTATATGAAGATAGGCATGAACCTTCCTTGATAGAGTTTCACTGTCTAACTAGAGGGACAATAAATACATAATCACTAGCATGTGAAATTTCATGACAGAGTTATTTATAGAGAAAATAAAAATATATTCACAAAACAAAACACACTGGTCAAAGATTTGTCTGAATAAATGATGTTTAAGCTATGCTTTCAAGGTAAATAAGCATTAATCAGGTAATAGAATTCTCACAACTTATGCAAGATATACTTGTAATTTTTTACTTTTATTTTCAAATGAGAAACCACAGAGATGTTACACAAATTTTCTAAGACAGTGGTAGAACTAGGGTTCCTAGCCGACCTCTAAAGCCCCAAATCTTGACCACTCCATCACACTCATAGGCTCTCTGCTACTGGAAAGCTTTTTCTTCATTTTTACTAAAGGCTAATCTCAGGAGAAATAACTAGAAAAACCTTCCAGATCATGAAATTCTTCCAAATTATATAGCCTGAACACCCCCTTCTGCAAAGCTCCTAGCTCTTGTTCATGGTTTGAGTCCTTTTTCATTTTTCTAATTTTATCTACCATACATCTCTTCCACTATTGGAAAGAAGGAAAGAAAGAGGGAAAGAGGGAGAAGGTGGGGGAAGGGAAAGGAAGAGGGAGGGAGAGAGACAGAGAGAGAGAAAGGGAAGGAGGGAAGAAGGAAGGAAGGAAGGGTGGTCAACTTTACAAAATAGAAAATAATTCATGCTTATATCACCCAACTGCCTCATATAGCAGTGTGAATGTAGATGCTCTTCTGTACATAGCTTACTTGAAAGTCACAGATTTGTTGACCATATATGAATGGGTTTATTGCTGGGCTTTTGATTCTGTTCTCTTGGTCCATATTTCTATTCTTATGCCATTACCATACTGTTTGTTTTTGGGTTTTTTTGCAGTACGTGCGCCTCTCACTGCTGTGGCCTCTCCCGTTGTGGAGCACAGGCTCCGGATGCGCAGGCCCAGTGGCCATGGCCCACGGGCCCAGTTGCTCCGCGGCATGTGGGATCCTCCCAGACTGGGGCACAAGCCCGTGTCCCCTGCATCAGCAGGTGGACTCTCAACCACTGTGCCACCAGGGAAGCCCTACCATACTGTTTTGAATATTATAGCTTTATATTATAGTTTACAATCAGGAAATGTGATTCCTACAGCATTGCTCTTCTTTCAAAGTTGTTTTGGCTGTTCAAAGTCATTTACTGTTCCAACAAATTTTAGGGTTTCCTTCTTTTTCTTTTTCTTTCTTTCTTTATTTTTGTCCGCTCCACACAGCATGCAGGATCCCCAACCAGGGATCAAACTCACGCCCCCTCAGTGGAAGTGTGGAGTCTTAACCATTGAACTGCCAGGGAAGTCCTGGGTGGTTGTTTTTTTTCTATTTCCCTAAAAAATGCCATTGGAATTTTGATTCAATGAATTGGCTCTGCAGACAGTTTTGGTTTACTACGGCCATTTTAACAATATTAATTTTTCCAATTCATGTACATAGGGTATCTTTCCATTTGTTTGAGTCTTCTCTAAATTCTTTCAATGTGAAGATCTTTCACCTCCTTGGTTAAATTTATTCCTCAGTATTTTATTCTTTTTTATGCTGTTGTAAATGGAATTATTTTCTTTATTTCTCTTTCAAATAATTTGTTTAGTGTATAGACACGCAACAGACTTTGTATGTTGACTTTGTATCCTGCAACTTTAATGAGTTTATTAATTATAATGGTTTTTTCATGGAGTTTTTAGAGCTTTCTACATATAACATCATGTTATTTGCAAATAGATACAATTTTAATTCTTCCTTTCCAATTTGTATGCCTTTTCTTTTACTTGGCAAATATCTCTAGCTAGGACTTCCAATAGTTATGTTGAATAGAATTGGTGAGAGCAGATGCCCTTGTCTTGTTTCTGATCTTAGAAGAAGTGCTTTCAACCTTTCACCATTGAATATGTTATTGGCTGTGAGTCTGTTCTATATGGTCTTTACTAGGATGAGGTTTCTTCCTTCTATACCCAATTTGTTGAGAGCTGTTATCATGAAAGGATGCTGAATTCTGTCAAATGCTTTCTCATCACCTATTAAGAGGATCATGATTTTTATCATTTATTATATTACTGTGGTGTATCACATTTATTAATTTGTGTACACTGAACCACACTTGCATCTCAGGGGTAATTCCCACTTGATCATGGTCTATGGTCCTTTTAATGTGCAGCTGAATTTGGCTTGCTAGTATATTCTTGGGAATTTTTACTTCTATATTTATCAAAGGTATTGGCCTGTAATTTTGTATTATTGTAGTGTCCTTATCTGGCTTTGGAATAGTAATGCTGGCCATGTAAAATGAGTTTGGGAGTGTTTCTCCTTTTCAGTTTTTTTGGACAAATTTGAGAAGGACTGGCATTGATTCTTTAAATGACTGGTAGAATTCCCAAGAGAAACTATCTGATTCTGAGCTTTTCTTTGTTGAGAGGTGTTTAATTACTGCTTTAATCTCCTCAGTCAGTTTTGGTCTGTTCAGATTTTCCATTTCTTCATGATTCATTCTTGGTCAGTTGTCTATTTCTTGGACTTTGTCCATTGCTTTGAGGTTATCCAATTTGTTGCTGTATAACTGTTCAGAGTAGAATGTTATGATCCTTTGTATTTCTGTGGTGTCAATTGCAATGTCTCTTTCTTTATTATTTTGTTTGAGTCATCTCTCTCTTTTTATTAGTCTAGCTAAAGTTTGCCAATTTTATCTTTTTAAAAAACTAACTGGTACTTTTTAATTGTCTTTCTAGTCACTATTTATTTCTGTTCTAATCTTTATTCTTTCCCTCCTGCTGCTGACTCTGGGCTTAGTTTGTTCTTCTTTTTCTAATTCCATGAGGTATAAAGTTAGGTTGCTTATGTTAGGTCTCTAGTTTTTCTTAATATAGCCATTTATCTCTATAAACTTCCTTTTAAAAAAATTTTTAAACATCTTTATTGGAACATAATTGCTTTACAATGTTGTGTTAGTTTCTGCTTTAGAACAAAGTGAATCGGCTATACATATACATATATCCCCATATCTCTTCCCTAGCCCACCCCTCTAGGTGGTCACAAAGCACCGAGCTGATCTCCCTGTGTTATGCAGCTGCTTCCCACTAGCTATCTATTTTACATTTGGTAGTGTATATATATCCATGCCACTCTCTCACTTTGTCCCAGCTTACGCTTCCCCCTCCTTGTGTCCTCAAGTCCATTCTCTATGTCTGCATCTTTATTTCTGCCCTGCCTCTAGGTACTTCAGAACCTTTTTTTTTTTTTTTAGATCCCATATATATGTGTTAACATACGATATTTTTCTCTTTCTGACTTAGTTCACTCTGTATGACAGACTCTAGGTCCATCCACCTCACTACAAATAACTCAATTTCATTTCTTTTTATGGCGAGTAATATTCCATTGTATATACATGCCACATCTTCTTTATCCATTCATCTGTCGATGGACACTTAGGTTGCTTCCTGGCTATTGTAATTAGAGCTGCAATGAACATTGGGGTACATGACTCTTTTTCAATTATAGTTTTCTCAGGGTATATGCCCAGTAGTGGGATTGCTGGGTCATATGGTAGTTCTATTTTTAGTTTAAGGAACCTCCATACTGTTCTCCATAGTGGCTGTATCAATCGACATTCCCACCAACAGTGCAAGAGGGTTCCCTTTTCTCCACACCCTCTCCAGCATTTATTGTTTGTAGGTTTTTTGATGATGACCATTCTGACTGGTGTGAGGTGATACCTCACTGTAGTTTTGATTTGCATTTCTCTAATGATTAGTGATGTTGAGCATCCTTTCATGTGTTTGTTGACAATCTGTATATCTTCTTTGGAGAAATGTCTATTTAGGTTTTCTGCCCATTCTTGGACTGGGTTGTTTCTTTTTCTGTTATTGAGCTGCATGAGCTACTTGTAAATTTTGGAGATTAATCCTTTGTCAGTTGCATTATTTGCAAATATTTTCTCCCATTCTGAGGGTTGCCTTTTCGTCTTATTTATGTTTTCCTTTGCTGTGCAAAAGCTCTGAAGTTTCATTAGGTCCCAGTTGTTTATTTTTGTTTTTATTTCCATTTCTCTAGGATGTGGGTCAAAATGGATCTTGCTGTGATTTGTCATAAACTTCCTTTTTAGAAGTGCTTTTGCTGCATCCCCTAAGCTTTAGGATGCTGTGTTTTCATTTTCCTTTGTCTCACAATATGTTTTTATTGTCCTTTTCATTTCTCCTTTGACCATTGGTTATTCAAGCGTGTGCTGCTTAATTTCCACGTTTGTGAAATTTTCAGTATTGCTCCTATTATTGATTTCTAGTTTCAGGCCACTGTGTTTGGCATAAATACCTGATACGACTTTAATTTTCTTAAATTTGTTCAGGCTTGCTTTGTGGGCCAACATATGATCTATCCTGGAGAATGTTACATATGCACTTGAGAAGAATATGTACTCTATATTGTTGGATGGAACAATCTGTTAGGTCTTTTCTGGTCAACAGTTGTGTACATCCACTGTTTCCGTATTGATTTTTTTGTCTGGATAACCTTTCCAATGTTGAAAGTGAGGCACTGGGCATTGAAGTCCCCTATTATTATTGTATTGCTCTCTTTTTATCATTCCACTCCCTCTTGGCCTGAAAGGTTTCTGCATGTGGTAAGGCATTTTTTTTTCCTGCTTTCATAATTCTCTTCAACTTTTAACATTTCGATTATAACATGTCTTAGAGTACTTTCTTTGGGTTGATCTTGCTTGGGGCCCTTTGAGCTTCCTGTACCTGTATATCCACATCTTTACCAAGATTTGGTAAGTTTTTAGATATTATTTCTTCAAATAAGCTTTCTGCCCCTTTCTCTGTCCTCCTCCTGGGATTTCCATGATGCAAATATTAGTTTGCTTAATATCGTCCCATAATTCACATAGGCTTTCTTCACTCTTCTTCATTCTTTACCTTTTGTTCCTCTAACTGGCGAATTTCAACCGACTTGTCTTTGAGTCCACTCAAAGGGGTAGCACTGGGTCAAGGGTCTACTTCAGGGTCCACAGTTCAGTCCTCAGACAGCTGGCTTATTACCAGATGCGCAGACAAATTTGGCTTCCTCCAGATTCCTTGGAGGGATACTGCCAGGTCACTGTGGTGGCAGGACTGGCACTGAATCATGTCTGAGAGTGTTGGAACTGGGTCCCAGGGCTATTGCAGGGTCCAGAGCCAGGACTGAGGTCTGCAGTCCTGGCTCCAGAGGCATGGATGGGCATGTCTCCTGCTAGGACCCTGGTAAGGCTAGCCTGCTAACTGACTGTGGCTGAAGGGGTTGAAGACAAGTACAGGACCATTTCAGGATTTTCTAGTATGCAGACAGGAGTACCTCCTGTTGGATCCCTGGGCCTGCAGGACTGCCTTTGGACTGTGACTGGGAGGGGCTGGAGTCAAGTGTAGGGCCCTTTCAAAGATCTCTGTGAGTGCAGATGGAGTGTCTCTTGCAAAAATTCCCACCTCTGTTTTTTTGGCTAGAATGTGCTTATTACTGAAAACAGAACAAAAATTTTCTCTCTAGACTTAGTAATTTTTTCCAGTGAAATTTCATGTAACCTTCATCCTGATTACTCTTCAACACTATTAATTTGAGTTGAAAAGATATCACCAACTTTTCATTTCAAATACAGAGAGAAAGGAACTTGCCCCAAAAGTTAGTGCATACAGGTGAGAAAAGGAAAAATCAAGTCTAGGGGCAGCTGGCTCTGTAAGAAAAAAGTTCAAAAAAAAAGATAAAACAATGTTCCCCCAACCCAATAATGTAACACTTGCTAGAAGCATCATTTTACTCTTGTATTCAATGAAAAACGTGTATTTACCATAGCAATCCCTGAAAGACAAGTTACATATTGCACTTCAGAATTATGAAGAGATAACGGACGATGAGGTCACTTACAACAAATAGCAATTTATTTTCATGAAGTGTTTTTCCCATATGGAAGACTAAGATTTGACATCTCTCAAGAGTATCTTTCCCAACAACACTGACACCATGTAGAAAGGGAACAAATGATTCCCTAGAGTACTTTTGCTAATATAAATGCTTTTCTGATTTTATAAAGTGCTTTTATTTTATAGTGTTGCACAAAGAGACTTGGCCAGAATATATCCTAGAACAACAAAGAACTGCATGATCTATTTTCTTCCATCTCCTGGACATTGTTGGTTACCCCTCCTCCCTGCTCTATGCTTGGTGTCCTCCATTCTAGGTCTAGAACAATACCAAACCTTGACCTTGTCATTTCGTAGGCCTTTGGGCTGGCAAACTTTTGGTCTGGCATATGGCTCTTTATATTTTCTATCATTAAACCCTCCTTTCATTCACAGCACTATACATATATCTGTATTTTATTTATTCCTTTAACAACAGCATCTTTCCATAAGGACGAGGTGACAACTTGCACAATATTGTGCTAAATCATTTGTGCTATGATTTAGCACAATACTGAACACATTCTAAGCACTCAGTATGTATTGAGTATTGATTAAATTAAGACGATCCCTTAATTCATTTTTTGTTGAATTCTTAAACCCATAACTCCTTAACACCTTTTATGATCTCATCACTGCCTCTCTGTAGGATCATCTTTCAAAAATCACCAATTCCCACCTTATGTTCCAGTTGTACAATGCTTCATTACTACCAACATGACAAGTCTTCTCTTTCTTTCTATATTTCTGCAAAGGCTGTTCCATCTCCCAGGAAGTCTCCTGACATTTCTCCATCAAGCTAACTGGTCCTCATCCATCAAGTGTCAACTCAGGTGTCACCTCCTCCTCTTCCTCACTGTTCCTTTAGCTTCTTTGATTTCTGAACCACCTGGCCATTTTTCTTTCCTAGGAAATCCAGGTCCCCTTTGATCATACTCCTATCACAACACTTCACTCATTCAAAACATGTTGAAATCTTGTCATATCACACTTCCTACATTAAGATAATTGAATTACACATTCTGTGTCTATATTTACACTTTCCATGGTTTTAAAACTTTGATCCTTAAAAACAACTTAGAGAGCTTGAAAAAATGTTCAGATTTCCAGATTGTGATATGGTAGCATAAATTACAGAATCTATTACATATCATAAAGATTCGTCCTCAAGATTAACTGGTTCTACAAGATGATGATGTTTGAAAGCTCCTCTATGTATTATAGAATTAATTTTTTCCTTAAGAACCAAACTGCCATTTCCACCTTTGCCAGAGTAGCGCAATGCCATGTATTTAAGACTGGGTGTCTTAAGCATATACTTAAAATTGACTAAGTGCAAAAGTCTGATTTTTTCACACCTACAACATTAAAAAAACAATTAGCCCCATTTCCTTAACCACTGAACTAACGAGGTAATTAGCTAATTCGAATGAGTTACCCAGGTCACGTGTGATTCCCTTTCCTCCCTCCCTACCTCTTCAAAAAAGAGTACTTCTGCCTTTTCTTTCTTACCCCTGCTAACTACCCCCACTCACCATCACCACTTTTTTCTTCCTTCTCACTGGAGGTATAATTTATTAATTAAATCTTGTGCTTCTAATATGTTATTACATCTAGTTCCCACAGGGACATTTTTATGATTATCAGGGAATTTTTATTATCAAAAAATTGACACTTTGAAGTAAAATGTAGTCAATTCATGTTATCTGCAGTAGTTATGTCCTTTAACATCTGTGTGAACACTGAATTAGCAAACTGAACCATTGCCCCTAGAAGAATTGTTCCTGTGAGCCTCTGATAACAATATTTCTGCAGACCAATCAGTAAATACCCTTATTTTATGTGTTTCTGTTTAAAGACACCTTATTTAATATATACTGTTGATTCATTAACACTGACCTTATTATGGCCAACAGCATTAGAACTCATGCTTAAGTGAAGCTTATCTAACACAAGTATTTTCTTTGTAAGGTGTATCACAGCTTTCTTCTCCTTACTAACTGTAGACAATGCTACAGTACCATGCTTTCGGGGCATTTTAAACAGCAAAATTATCAACAAAAAGCACAAAAATGCAAAAAAGGTGGCACTAAATAGACCATGAAAAAGACACTTACTACAGTATGAAAGCTGAAACAAGAAGGTAGAGCATTTCCTTGTTCAACCTCAGCTGGGAGCACGTGGGTAAATACGCAAATATGGAATGTGTGAATAATGAGGATGAGATGTAGCTTGTCTGAGGTCACAAATACTAAATACTCTAAGGACTTGGTTCTGGAATCTAGTGAACTGCAGTAAACATGCTCAACATATACACTAAAATAAAACTTCAGAAAAAATCTAATC
This sequence comes from Lipotes vexillifer, assembly GCF_000442215.2. NCBI lineage: Eukaryota > Metazoa > Chordata > Mammalia > Artiodactyla > Lipotidae > Lipotes > Lipotes vexillifer. The sequence goes on along the minus strand of NW_006785225.1, from coordinate 5,074,823 downwards.
ATCATGTTATTTCTTTTCTTCTCCCATAGTTTGTTAGTGTGTATGTGTGTGTGTGTGTCCACATATTACATGTCAACAATGAAACAGGTGACCAATATTTTCTTTATTATATCACCTGGAGATAAGTACTTGGAGAACTTCCTTCTAGTTTTTTTCTGGCCATATTTTATTTACTTAATTTAATGGTTATGATTGTACACCAGGATCCAATTTTATATCCTACAAATAGGATACAACAATGCAGGAAATTATTCAAAAATATATTGCAAATCAAAATTGAGAAAACAACACAATATGTACCATTAGAATATCTTTTCATGGTATATATTGCAAATGTATGATAAACTATAGATAGTGGTATAAAAAAGGATAATTATAAATATGTGCCTTAAAATGATATTGTATGCATTATTTTGTTTTTCGAAATTTTACTTGCAATGTGTCCTGATATTCCACATCAACAAGTAACAACTATATACATATAATATATATATTATATATATAAACACACTCTCATTTTGATGTCCATATTTTATTCCACTTTATGAATACATTCAATTAATTTTGCCCAGCCCTTATTTTTGAACTTTCAAAGTTTTTCCTATTTTTCCTATTAGAATACATATCTTTATTAATAGATTTTTAAAAATTTATAACTACTTTTTTCTTCAGTGATTCTGCTGGGTCCAAATATCTATATAATTTAGAATTATGATGCATATTGCTGTATTGCCCCATTTAAGCACTTTAACAAATTTCATGCTCTTTATAGAAGTATGAAAATATATATTTTGCAGAAGATGAACCAGGTATTATGGTAAATCAGATATTATTTTAACTTTAAGCTTATCCAGTTACTAATAAAGGTGAACAATTTTTATTTGCTCTTTTAATTATTCTTTTGTGAAATGCTTGTTTATGTCCTTTGACATGTGGCATGCTCTTTTTTTTTCCTTTTTATCTAATTTGCCAGATAATGTTAGTTCAGGTTGTTTTAGGTATAATTTACACATGGTAAAATTCACTCTAAAGTTCTATGAATTTTGACAAACTTATACAGTTCCATAAACAATCTAGGTATAGAACAGTCCATCATTTCAAAAAATTCCTTATGCACAGTTGTAATCAAACCTTCCTCTCATCTCTAACCTCTGCAAACACAAATTTGTTTTCCACACAGTTTTGTCCTTAAAAGAAGGTCATATGAAGAGAGTCATACAGTAGAGCCATCTTTAGAGTCCACCTTCTTTCCATTAACACAATTCACTGAAACTCATCCTTGTTTTTGTGTACACCAGTAATACTGTCCTTATTGACTGAATGACTGATCACTCAGTAGCACTGCACTGAATGATATTCTACAAATTTTATTTTTACACTTTCACCAGTTGACAGACATTTGGGTTTTATCCAGTTTCTGGTAATTATGAATAAAGCTCTAGAAACATTTGCATGCAGGTTTTCATGTGAACATATGTTTTCATTTCACTTGGTTAAACAATTAGGAATGGAATTGCTCAGTAGTATGTTATGTGTATGCTTCACTTAATTTTTTTTGCTGCTGTTATCAATTTTGTAATGGAAATATAGCTGGCATCAATACTAAGCTAGTTTCAGGTGTACTACATAGTGATTTTTTAACATATTTCTACTTTACTGAGAATCAAGATTTGGGGTTTTTCCAAGTCTGCACCTTGAAGATAACAATTTTCCTTTGCTTTAAATTGAAGCATAGTTGATTTACAATGTTGTGTTACTTTCTGGTGTACAGAAAAGTAATTCAGTTATACATATATATGCATATTCTTTTTCATATTCTTTTCCATTATGATTCATTACAGGGTATTGAATATAGCTCCCTGTGCTATACAGTAGGACCTTGTTGTTTATCTATTTTATATATAATAGTTTGTATCTGCTAATCCCAAATTCCTAATTTAATCCCTCCCACCCCCTCTCCCCTTTGGTAACCGTAAGTTTGTTTTCTATGTAAGTCTGTTTCTGTTTTGTAAATAAGTTTGTTTGTATCATATTTTAGATTCCACATATAAGTGATATTATATATTTGTCTTTCTCTTTCTGACTTACTGCACTTAGTATGATAATCTCTAGGTCAATCCATGTCACTGTAAAAGGCATTATTTCATTCTTTTTTATGGCTGAGTAGCATTCCATTGTATATATATATACCACATCTTCTTTATCCATTTATCTGTCGATGGACACCTAGGTTGCTTCCATGTCTTGGCTATTGTAACTAGTGCTTCTATATACATTGGAGTGAATAAATCTTTTTGAATTAAAGTTTTTTCCCTA
>NW_006785225.1:5046290-5072374 GCF_000442215.2 Lipotes vexillifer | reverse complement strand
TTTTTTTTTTTTTTTTTTTGCGGTACGCAGGCCTCTCACTGTTGTGGCCTATCCTGTTGCAGAGCGCAGGCTCAGTGGCCATGGATCACAGGCCCAGCTGCTCCACGGCATGTGGGATCTTCCCGGACCGGGGCACGAACCCATGTCCCCTGCATCAGCAGGCGGACTCTCAACCACTGCGCCACCAGGGAAGCCCTATTCATAGACTTTTTAATGATGGCTATTCTGACTGGTGCGAGGTGGTACCTCACTGCAGTTCTGATTTGCATTTCTCTAATAATCAGCATTGTTGAGCATCTTTTCATATGCCTATTGGCCATCTGTACACTACATAGTGATTTTACATTTGCATACATTATGAAATGATCACTACGGTAAGTCTAGCAAACATCTGTCCCCATACAATGTCACCACAATATTACTGACCACATCCCTTATGCTGTACATTACATCCCCGTGGCTTATTTATTCCATAAATGGAGGTCTGTACTTCAGTCCCCTTCATCCACTTCCCCCTCCACCACTGCAACCACTCGCTTTCTTTCTGCATCTATGAGTCTGTCTTTGTTTTGTTTTTTAGGTTCCACGTATAAGTGAGATCACATGGTATTTGCTTTTCTCTGACATCTCACTTAGCTTAGTATCCTCCTGATCCATCCATGTTGTGGCAAATGGCAGGATTTCTTTTGTGTGTATGTGGCTGAGTAATATTGCATTGTGAAATGTACCATAGCTTCTTTATCCATTCATCCAGCAATGGACAATTAGATAAGTATGACTTTAAACGAAGTCCTCAAATTGTTTTCCAAAGTGACTATACCATTTTGAATTCCCACCAGCAGTGTATTAGAGTTCAAGTTGGTCAGCATCATCACCAGCACTTGATATTTTCAGCTTTATTTTTGTTCTTGTTTGGTGGCTGCTGTTATTTTTAAATCCATTCTAGGTAGTTAGTAACAATACATCCTTGCGGTCTTAACTAGCATTTACTTACTAATGAGTATTTGACTATTTTCACATGTTTATTACTATTGTTAATGGTACCATTTTTGTCATTTAAATGTCAACTGCAAATATATAAACATATATTGATTTTTGTATTACTTTTCTTGCGTCCTGCAGCCCTGTTAAAGTCATTTAATTCTAGGGACAAAAATACAGTGATGAGGAGGCATCTCTAGTTATATCAGGAAGAAGGCATTCACCAAAAAAGATAAAGCAAGGCTGAGATTCTGGGAATAAATGCCCTCTGGTGTCACTCACTATCAATCCTATGTTTAACATGGACTATAACAACATAAAACATCTGCTTCTAGGAGGTAGGGGTCTTGCATTTTAATGGGATAAATATTTTAATGAGTGATCTCCATGCTTGTCCCCTCTTAGGTAGACTACATTAACTTCTATCAGAGCCTATTTCTCCTCCACTAGATTGGAAAGCTTTCAAAGACAGGAAACACAACTTTTTAAAAACTGTACCTCTTTATTGCTAATATCTAGCTCAGTGAAGAGGATTCACATCTTATGAATACATGATATGACTCCTCTTTGAGCTTGAATTGAAGGTCTTTGAATGAAGTCAACTTTTTTCTATTTCAGAACACTTTTTCCTAATTTCAGCATTATCCTCACTAGTTTCTCCCCATCTCACCCCAACAGATCTCTTTATTCAACAAACATTTATTGATTGCCCACTGTGGGCCAGGCACTATTTCAGGCATTGAGTCAACTTTAAATACTACATTTCACCAGATCAGTATGTCCAAAATTTTCATTACTTGTGTTTCCCTGCATTTCTGATTTTTGAAATATTAGAGAGAGGAACTATTGCTTATTTAGTGTTTTTTTGACAGGGATAAATGTGCTTTATGTTTACTTAATTCTTACTTAATAATTTTGAATAAAATTTTATTTAAATGTATTTTAAATGAAATTTGATATCACTACCTGTTATGGGCTGAATTATTTCCCCCACAGAAATTCCTATGTTGAAATCCTAACTCCTAGTACCTCAGAATGTGACCTAATGTGATCATTAGGGTGGGCCCTAATCAAATGACTCTTTGCCTTATAAGAAACGGAAATTTGGACCCAGACATGTACAGAGGGTAACAATGTGAAGACACAGGGAGAAAGCTATCTATAAGCCAAGGAGAAACAGATCATTCCCTTGTGACTCACTAGGAACCAATCCTGCTGACACCTTGATGCTGGATTCTAGCCTCCAGAACTGTGAGAAAGTAAATTTTCTCTGTTGTTTAAGCCACCACATCTGTGATACTTTGTTACAATAGCCCTCACAAACAAATACTCTACCCTAACTGCAAAAGCATTTTCACTTGCAATACAGAAAACAATTATTAAAAATAAATATAAACCTACTAAAATTTTGAGTAGTACCTTAAAAAAAATTCTTGCCTCTCAGACTTTTACAATGTGCACTGGGTGAAAGGACTTTGGCACATCAGCTAAGAAAGTAAGTCTTTACGTGTAGTTGGAACACATGCACCAAGGCACAAAGCCTTTTCCCAAGCAGCCGCTTCTTCTTTTGACACCACATTCATTCAGCTCAGTATATTTGGAACTGCGTCAGGGTCTGCATTCACTGCACAAGGGACTGAAATGCCAAGGCCTAGACAGCATTTATAACTGACACAGAACAACTCTCTCCAAGGACCTTTCCTACAGCCCCAAGGGCTGCTTGCATTCAAGCAGCACTGAGCTGAAGAAGGTATGGATGGAGTCCCTGCCCACGCCCCGCTCTCCTGACTGCATCCAGCTTGGGCCCCTGCCTGGACACTCCCAAGCGAGATGTTGGGCCCCTGGATCCAATCTGGGAAATTGGCTTGAAGCAATAACTGTGGAACAGAAAGAAGAGACTATATGGTGAGAAATGATATCTAGAGAAACAAGGACAGCATAGGGTAACTTGGGAGGCACTGAGTGGAGAGAAAATGGAATAGGTAAAGGACAGAGGATGAACAGAAAGGGGGTCTTGAAAATAGAAAGGGGATTTGAATAAGAATAGCCAGGGCTTCCCTGGTGGCGCAGTGCTTGAGAGTCCGCCTGCCGATGCAGGAGACGCGGGTTCGTGCCCCGTTTCGGGAAGATCCCACGTGCCGCGGAGCGGCTGGGCCCGTGAGCCATGGCCGCTGAGCCTGCGCGTCCGGAGCCTGTGCTCCGCAAATGGGAGAGGCCACAACAGTGAGAGGCCCGCATCCCACGTGCCGCGGAGCGGCTGGGCCCGTGAGCCATGGCCGCTGAGCCTGCGCGTCCGGAGCCTGTGCTCCGCAAATGGGAGGGGCCACAGCGGTGAGAGGCCCGCGGAACGAAAGAAAAAAAAAAAAAAAAAAAAAAAAAGAATAGCCAGAGAAAAAACAGAAATATATTCCTCGCCTTCTAAAATTTTTTATTTTTTTCCCCACAACTTCTGATTCACATGTTGATCTTTCTTGCCCTCTGCATCTTTTAAAGTCTGTTGATGCTCTTTATCTCAACCTTTGCTAACCAGGCACATCACATTTTTATCTTTTTCTCACTCACCACTTTCTTGCTCTTCTCTATGGTGTTACAAGGAAAAAAACGAGTGGATTCTGACGGCCTCATCCCAAATGCCATGAAGAATAACTAACATTTATGATACTCTCAAATAATGTCTAAATATTTTAAAAGCGCTGATTGGCTAAGGCCCATTTAGGATTTCCACAACTGTGTACAAAATGTGCTTCATTCAGAATGAAGGTGGGTGAAGTTGGCTTAGCTTCATATAATGATGAGAATGTATGCAGTGTCAGTATCTTAATGACTTCAGGTATTCTTTATTAAAATGTCCCACCATCTAACACTAACTACTTTTTGCTATCCTTTCCTTCCAGTAATGCTTAACCTTCATGAAATACATTCCATCAAAGAATCTTAGTCCTATCAGTGAAAAAAAGTCATTATTCTAAGGAAGCAATGAAAACTTTTTATAAAACGAGGCTTTCTTATATTGTCACCTTGACAACAAAACAATATACCACAGGACAGGAATAAAGATGCAGACCTACTAGAGAATGGACTTGAGGACACGGGGAGGGGGGAGGGTAAGCTGGGACAAAGTGAGAGAGTGGCATGGATGTATATACACTACCAAATGTAAAACCGATAGCTACTGGGAAGCAGCTGCATAGCACAGGGAGATCAGCTCGGTGCTTTGTGACCACCTAGAGAGGTGGTATAGGGAGGGTGGGAGGGAGGGAGATGCAAGAGGGAAGAGATATGGGGATATATGTATAGCTGATATTCCCATATGTATAGCTGATTCATTATGTTATAAAGCAGAAACTAACACACCATTGTAAAGCAACTATACTCCAATAAAGATGTTAAAAAAAATAAAAATAAAAATAATACGAACATTTTATACATTGTAAAAAAAAAAAAAAAAAGAAATGAGCATGGTCCACAGCCAGAGAAGCTATTAGAAGTATATTCTCAGTATGATTTAATTATCCAACATCTCTCCACTAAAGTACACTAAGAAATTATTTGCATGTAAATTCTGTTGACAATGTATTATTCTTACTATAGAACTGTGCAAGAGGAAGGATACTTCCAATTACTTGTAGAAACATAAATAAATAATTTTTAAAAATACTGTTTAAGTGTTGGTAGGAGAAATATTTCTACAATAACCATAGTGGACTCACTGTAGCCCTAGCTTTGTACTTGTAAGCATACAGTGGCACATCACAGAGGATTGGCTTGGTTTTTCTTTTTATTTCTTTTCTGAAGAAATTGTTGCCATTGTCATATTTATATTTACCAATTAGTGAACATCAACTCTGGGTCGGCCATTAAGGCATTCTCACATGTTGTTTATTCTCCACAATGGGCCTGTGAGTGGGTAATATATTGAACATTTATAAAATATGGAGAATGAGGCAGAGAGGTGATGAAGTTGGTGCTAATGGTAAAAAGGAGATCTGGGATTCAAATCCATGTCTGCTAGCCCCAAGCCACGGTCTTTCAGCAACAGGAAAGCCTTTTCTCTTCCTCTTCCTCTCTTTTCCCCTATCCCTTTTCCAACATTTTTGTTATCGAAATAAAGAATACATAATATAGGGACTTCCCTGGTGGTCCAGGGGCTAAGACGCCATGCTCCCAATGCAGGGGGCCCAGTTTCAATCCCTGGTCAGGGAACTAGATCCCACATGCCACAACTAAGAGATCCTGTACAACTAAGACCTGGTGTGGCCAAATAAATAAATATTTTTTTAAAAAGAAAATTAAAATTAATTTTAAAAAAAGAATACATAATATAAAATCCACTATTTCAAATCAGTGGTTTTTAACTACTCATTATGTTGTACAACCAACACCATCATCTAATTCCAGAATATTTCCATCACCCCAAAGAGAAACCCAGTACCTATTAGCCATAAGTCCCAATCCCCCCTCCCCACCTCATATAATCTATTAACAACCACTAATCTACTTTCTGGCTCTATGGATTTGCTTATTCTGGGCATTTCATATAAATAGAGTTATAAAAAAAAAGTGTCTTCTTTCAACAACAAAGTTTTCATGGTTCATCCATGTGGTAGTATATAACATTGCTTCACTTTTTATGGCTGAATAATAGTCCATTATATGGATATGTCACATTTTATTTAACCATTCATCAGCTGATGGATATTTAGGTTGTTTTCTCTAACTCACTTTTAAGAACATAATCATAATTATACCAAGGTGTCCCAAGAACAGTAAAAGGTCTAAGATTTTACCTTACTTAAAAGCTAACAATTTAGCCTACTGTAGATTTATGGATGCTGGCAGAAGACACGAGACCCCTGGATCAGAGACACAGGACTTCATTACATGGCACAGCAATCAGCATGAGTGTCAAGTTTGCAGTTTTCCTTGCCCTCCAAGTCCCGTGAAGCAAAACAGAGGGCCCCAAGTAGAGCAGTGCATGGAGTGGATTTGAATCACAGCTGAAGAACCTCAAGCTTAGGGAATGCAAATATTTTATAATGAGCTGCAAATAAGCCTGCCCAAACTTTGCTCTGAAAGGAAACATTACTCTTTGTTACAATGCAGAGTAAACAAACCTCCCCTTTGCTTTGGAGGTAGACACTATCTATATCTTCAAAGACTATGTACTGTACAAAATCCTTGAATAGACAGCCTAGAACAAAAAGGCAGTTAATGACAATACTCAGGAGATGTTAAGAAACACAAGAGACACATGGAAAATTGTCTCCCAATAGTTTGTGCCACATGTGCTTTTCTAGTTTATGAAGAAAATACCTACCAACAAATGATCTTTGATACTTCATTGGATACGGTATTTTGCCTTTTCTATCATGAAATATTTTCTTTGATAATTACTTTACAGTTTACTTTTGAGAAAAACAGTGTTAAAATATCCTATTGGTCCGTTATGGGTAAGGAATTATACTGAGTTATTCAAATACATTATTTTATTTATTTCTTATAATCACACATAATTATTTGTACTTTCTTGATTGCAGCTCTGAGAGTTCAGGTGACTTGTACAGACATTCATAGCTAATAAAGTGTGGTAGCATGATTCAACATCAGGTCTAAGTTAATTCCAAAGAATTTTTCTTTCCACTAATATTCTATAATCTAAAGCAGATTGTGGGTATGCCATTTAAAAAAAAAAAGCCTTATATGAAATCTAAACTAGTCAGATTCACTGAGGCAGAGAGTAGAGTGATGGTTACCTGGGGCAAGGTGGAAGGGAAGTGGGAAGATATTGGTAAAAAGGCACAAAGTTCAATTATGCAAGAGGAATAAGTCCTAGGGATGTAATGTACATCGTGGTGATGATAGTTAACAATACTGTGTTGTATACTTGAAATCTGCTAACAGTGTAGATCTTAAAAGCATTCTCACCACAGGGAAAAAAAAGAAAGAAAAATTTAACCATGCAAAGTGATGAATACATTAATTACCTTGATTGCAATGACAATTTCACAATGTACACATACATCATACATACAAGTTATATATCTTTAATAGATACAATTTCAATTTGCCAATTAATATTCAATAAAGCTGGGGGAAACATTCATACTGTCCTAACAAAGGAGGTACTTTCGTATAGAAAAACAAAGAGTGGTATATTCCAAAGACCACAGGGAATGCTCAAGAAATGTGTCTCTGGTTCAAAGCATTATAGATACTCAGTATGGCAAATATAATGGATGGCTTGAAGGATAGTACTGAAAAGTCATATATGACCAAGATGATCCTAAGAGTAAATTCATGTGGCTTCCAAAATTTTTGTAATGAATTTTGTCAATAACATATTACATTGAATTTTACTACATAAAGTAGATAATGTGCTCAAAACTACAGAGGTAGACCAAAATCCCAAATTACTGGGCCACCCTTTTACTTCACATTGGATCGTGAAGTATCTTCCAGGAATGCTAAATCTCTGTACATCACAGTTAGAAATCCACATACCTAACCCAATAGCCTATTTTACTGGTGGGGCAACTGAAGTTCAGAGAGCTGAAGTATCTTGCTAGCATGTTAACAACAGAAGTGGGAGTTGATCATAAATGTTTGAGTGCTACTCCAGCAAAATGCAGAATTGAGGAAATTTCTGGGTGAATCGATTTAATGTCTATTTAAGAAATTAATTTGTCAAGAAGAAAAAAAATAATGTAATACTTTATTTATACATGCCTATGTGTTTGTTTCTAAGTTATATCCAGTTGAGGTGTTACCAGAAATCTCCAGAAAACTGTTTTAGTTTTAATTTCCTATTTTTTTCCGAGACTATAGGAGGCACTCAATAAATGTCTTACATAAGTGAATGTATTTTGAAGTGAAAAAGGGCCCTGTTTTATATCCCACTCCTATCACTTTGAATAACTTACTTAATCATTTTGATTACATTTACTTACATTTCATTTACTTACTTAATCATTTACTTACATTTCTATCTGTAAAATGGAGACAATAACAATACTTGGCTTCTTTCGTTATGGTAACTATCCAGTAATGTAACACATGGAGGGTGCCTATGAACTAGAATGTGAATCAGGAGACAGGTTCTAGCTATCCATCTGCCACTTACTGACTTTGTTACCTCTGACAAGTCACTAACCCTCTCTAGACTAGTTTGTAAACCCAGAAGAGTCTGAGTCACTGTTTCTTCCAGGGCACTATCAGCACATAAAATTCGATGGCATTTTATGAACTTCTACCAAATAAGAACTAGCATCCACTGTAATTTTAAAGATGTCCTTTGGTCAAGTGTTTCAACAGAAACTATTCTTTTGGATTATTTTTTTTTTTTAACATTTTTATTGGGGTATAATTGCTTTACAATGGTGTGTTAGTTTCTGCTTTATAACAGAGTGAGTCAGTTATACATATATATATGTTCCCATATCTCTTCCCTCTTTGTCTCCCTCCCTCCCACCCTCCCTATCCCACCCCTCCAGACAGCCACAAAGAACCGAGCCGGTTTCCCTGTGCCATGCGGCTGCTTCCCACTGGCTATCTACCTTACGTTTGTTAGTATATATATGTCCATGTCTCTCTCTCGCCCTAACACACCTCACCCTTCCCCCTCCCCATATCCTCAAGTCTGTTCTCCAGTAGGTCTCTGTCTTTATTCCTGTTTTACCCCTAGGTTCTTCATAACATTATTTTTTTCTTAAATTCCATATATATGTGTTAGCATACGGTATTTGTCCTTCTCTTTCTGACTTACTTCACTCTGTATGACAGACTCTAGATCTATCCACCTCATTACAAATAGCTCAATTTCATTTCTTTTTATGGCTGAGTAATATTCCATTGTATATATGTGCCACATCTTCTTTATCCATTCATCCGACGGCGGGCACTTAGGTTGTTTCCATCTCCGGGCTATTGTAAATAGAGCTGCAATGAACATTTTGGTACATGACTCTTTCTGAATTCTGGTTTCCTCAGGGTATATACCTAGTAGTGGGATTGCTGGGTCATATGGTAGTTCTATTTGTAGTTTTTTAAGGAACCTCCATACTGTTCTCCATAGTGGCTGAACCAATTCACATTCCCACCAGCAGTGCAAGAGTGTTCCCTTTTCTCCACACCCTCTCCAGCATTTATTGTTTCTAGATTTTTTGATGATGGCCATTCTGACTATTGCAAATTCAAAGAAGAAACCCTCTTCACTCATAAAATCTAAAATATATGAGCCTTAAAATTATTAGTGTATATTTTACATGTACCAACTGCATTAGTATTCTTACTATTTAGCACAAAAATAAATTTAGTAGTCAAATCTGTACTTATAAAAATATAAAATGCAAAATCTGAAAGAGACCTTTACTGACATCTTGTAGCCCCATTTCTTGATGGCAAAAATGAAGAATTTAATGAAGACAATGGGGAAATGTGAGCAGAATATAAACCCATTTTGACTGAACTCATTCGGAGTATGGTGACTGTTTTCTTCTGCTGAGTCCAGTAAAGGTGCAGTGAAAGAAGTAGAGATGTCCTAGCCAGGCTTTGCAGTTGATCACACCAGTCTCAGGGTCAAGCTCCTCCTCATTTATAGCAACAGTATCTGTGGATGCACAATTGGCACTCTGCCAACACACAGGACATAATACTGTAAGCCAAAGCCAAGAAGGTTACATGCCAAAAATAAAAATCACAAGGGGATTACAGAAGTAATGAGGACTGGATTAAGGTCAGTCTATCAGTACTAACATACGTGTACTTTTCTCTGATCATTTACTTATTACCCCATCCTGTCTTTTTCTCTAACATTTTTTTTTTGCAAGGTCTGCTTATGACGTCTTAAAAATCTTCAATGTGGGTATTATATACTGACTTCTATCTACCAAAATATAATCCAAGCTTTGTGGCTTCATATTTACAGTCTGACTCTGAAAGGCTTCACACTAAAATACACTAAGAAATATGCAGAGACTCGAAAAATCCCTTGGAATAAGTACTGGCAGTATCAAGCCTGCAATAAATTCATCTGCCATGGATGCCATCTCGCATTGCTAAAGATCATCTAGGATGATTCTCCACTGGAAGGCTAAACACTGCCAAAGACAGGTCTTAAAAAAGGACAGCAATGCTCACACGCCCATCACTAGTGTATTTTGGCATTTGTCTTTACTGACTTGCTTTTTTTTCATCTATAAAATGGGCATCTGTTCAATTTACCTCAGAGTATGTTGTAAGTTTATAATTATAAAGGCGATAAAAGCAAAAATAAACAATTGGGAATACATAGAACTAAAAAGCTTCTGTACAGCAAAGAAAACCATCAACAAAATGAAAGCGCAACTTACTGAATGAGAAAAAATAATCCCAAATCATATATCTGATAAGGGGTCAATAACATCCAAAATATGTAAAGTATTCATACAACTCAATAGCAAAAAATGTCTAATTAAAAAATGGCAGAAAATTTGAATAGACATTTTTTCCAAAGACATACAGATGGCCAAGACACACAAGAAACAATGTTCAATGTCACTAATTATTAGAGGAATGCAAATCAAAACCACAATGAGATATCACATCTTTTAGAAAGGCTATAAAGACAAGAAACAAGTGTTGGTGATGATATGGAGAAAAGGAAACCCTGTGCACTGCTGGTGGGCATGTAAACGGGTGCGGCCACTATGGAAAACCATATGGAGGTTGCTCAAAAAACTCAAAATAAAATTACCACATGACCTAGCAATTCCATTTTTGGGTATTTATCTGAAGAAAATGAAAACACTAACTTGAAAAGATATATGCACCCTGCATATATCACTGCAGCATGATTTACAATAGCCAAGATATGGAAACAACCTAAGTGTCCATCGACAAATGAATGGATAAAGAAAATGTAGTGTATATATACACAATGGAATATTATTTGGCCATTAGAAAGAATGAAATCTTGCCTTTTCAACAACATGGATGCAGTTTAAGAGCATTATGTTAAATGAAATAAGTCAGAAAATGATAGGCATATACTGTATGATTTCACCTGTCTGTGGAAAATTTTAAAAAAACAACAACAAAACAAGGTTATCGACTGGTGGTTGCCAGAGGTAAGGGGTGAGGGTGGGGCAAATGGATGAGGGGTCACAAGGTATAAAATTCCAGTTACTTGATAAGTAAGTCATGGGGATGTAATACACAGCATGGCAACTATAGTTAATAATATTATATTGCATATTTAAAAGTTGCTAAGAGAGTAGATCTCAAAAGTTCCCATCACAAGGAAAATAATTCTGTAACTATGTATGGTGACAGATATTAATTAGATTTATTTCACAATATATACGAATATAGAATCATTATGTTGTATACCTGAAATTAACGTATGTCAACTATACCTCAATTTTAAAAATACATATAAAATACTATGAAAAGGGCAATATACAGATTTACAAAATACTTTTGTCATAGTGACTATTATTTTTCAAATTCCCCACCTTTAATACTACACTTTCTTTAACAATTCATCTAGAGGTGACCATTTGGTGCCCTATGCTGAAACAGGCACCTCTGAAAGCCCACTAATACACTTTCTCTTAGCTAGAATTCCACTGTTAATTTCTCCAGAAATGACTGTCTCCTCTTAGTACTCTGGATAGAGTACTAACCTAGATTTATGTTTTCCCTCAAATATCATTGTCATATCCTGGAATTCATGAGGACCTCTTCGTTTCCTTAAATTCCAAAGCTTCTACTTTCTATCTCATCTTATCTTTTAGTGTTTTGTTGTTGTTGTTTGGTTTTAATAAAGAAGCAAACCTAAGCACAGAGAGACATTTATAAACATCAGAGGATGTTCATAAACTATGCCTGAGCTTATTCACTCCCTGACAGCTGATTGTCTTGTCAATGAATAATAATAATCTTTTTTTTTTTTTTTTTGCGGTACGCGGGCCTCTCACTGTTGTGGCCTCTCCCGTTGCGGAGCACAGGCTCCGGACGCGCAGGCTCAGCGGCCATGGCTCACGGGCCCAGCCGCTCCATGGCATGTGGGATCTTCCCGGACTGGGGCATGAACCCGTGTCCCCTGCATCGGCAGGCGGATTCTCAACCACTGCGCCACCAGGGAAGCCCAATAACCTTTATTTTTAAAATAAAGTCTTCTCTTTGGTCATCAGATACCTACAGGTTCTGTTTTGTAAAAGTTGATTCTCTGGCTTGTCTTGCATTCCCCATCACCTGTCCTTATGTGTCTGATCTCTGCCTTATGGCTGATGGGTTGCCTTTCCTCCTGGCAATAACTCTGCTGCCAGCTCTAACACATTTGGCCCGTAGCATCCAAGAGCAAATTTCTTTGTTGTTAACTGACTTTGCTCCAAAGAAAGTTTAGACTGCAACTAAAATCCATTCCTCCTATTCTACTTCACCCTGCCACTCAAGCATTTTTGAAGCCCCTGCATAAAACTGCCCCTAAGTCATTTAACAATCACCACCAGCCTTCAAATCTGTCCATCCTTTTCCTCCTTCGTGGCTTTAATCATGTAATTAAAGGCAGAGGTTTGAAGTCACCCACAAGTGGGTGGTTATGTAGCCTAATTAATGGTATGTGTAAATATATGTAAATTACTAGCATTGAACAACAGTCAGTAAACGGTAACTGGTTATCACCATCATCACCCTCATCTTTTCATCCTTCCCAAACTTATATGTCTTACTCAACTCAAATGCCACATAACTCCAATTGAGGACCATGCCTGCAAGATGCCTCTTGGCTGCAGTGTCAGAAAGAAGAGTGTGTAAAAGCAGTACTTCCCAAACATTGCTTCCCATTAGGATCATCTGAGGACATTTTCAAACTTCTTTAGCCCACATGAGACAAATTAAATCAAACCCTGGGGGTGGGGCCCAAACACCACTATAAAAGTTCCCAACATGATTCCACTCTGCAGCCAAGGCTGAGGACCACTGTTCTACAAAGAGCCAGTGAGACTGCTAGGTCTAACTAGAAGCAAGTTGAGAGCTCTCTTATGCGATCTGAAAGACAGTGATTTGCTTCATGGCAGCAGTTTTGCTCAGCAGAACAAAGAGCAAGATCAGAGAGCTGACCATCTGAGAGAAGCAAGCAGCTGGTAGACTACCTGGGACAGAAGGTTGGTTAGGTATATAGACAGTGCCTGAGTTTGACTGTTCACTCAGCTATTTAGCAACTGTGTACCCTTGGCCAAATTATTTAATCTCCATAAGCTTTTTGTAAAGTGAGGATAAAAACAGCAATGAGGTCACAGGGTGTTGTGAGGATTAAAGGAAATACTTAATAGATATCAATACACAGGCCACATAGTATGCACTCATTAAAATGTAAAATTGGCATTATTCTTGTTATTATTAAGAAAATGGGGGACCAACTTATCACTGGGTCCCCTAATCTTGCTTCTAAGTTCTCATGAAAACTAAGTAAAAGCATAAAACAGCAATTTTTAGTTAATACTGTAAAGCTTTACTTGATCTGAATCACAAGCTGGCATGTTAGAAAAAAGTAAATTGAAATCATGACTCAGGATTAAAGGAATATGCTTTTCCAGAAGTATATTGTCCCAGGCCCCAAGAAACAATCAAGTTCTGTCAAAACTTCTTGCTATCATGCTTCTCAAATCATATCCCTTTAGAAATAGAAGATGTTTATAAAAGATTCATTGCTTTTCAGGGAGTCACATCCTTCATCAGATTAGGTGGTCTATGTGGCTGCAGCTACATGCCTGGCATTGTACTAGCTGTCCCAGACTTCCAGGGCACATTATTCTCATCTTTCATGAGCTCAGAGATATTAAATAATATGGTCAAGGATATGCTCTAGTCAGTGACAGATAATGGCACCTGAGCCCAGGTGGGGATGACCCAACGTCATGCTCTTTCCAATATAATGCAAAGACAGGGTCAACAGAAAGGACAGTTGGACTACGAAAATGGGGAGGAGGAGAGAGATGTCAGGACCACCCACCCCCTGGCAGCTTTATACTTTTCTTAACATCTCCCTTGCACCAAAGTGTCCTCCGGCTCTCTTTCTCAGCTATTCCTCTGGTGTTGGCAGTGCCATTCAATCTCTCTGTCAATGCCCCTTTCTCTCTTCTGTAAGAGAAAAAGATAAGCACATTTTCAAAAAGAAGCACAAAGGGAGCTTATATATGTTAGTTGAATAATTATTAGAACTCATAGGCTCTACTTAAAGGTTTGGATAAGAGCCCTACACATGGGACTGAAGATAGAAGAGTAGCTTGAAACCCCATCTCCTGTACCACCACTATCTGCATAACCAACAGGACACTGTCAGTTTTGGATGAATTAGATTTTTCACAGAGAAGGTTAAGACAAGAACAAGGGATTATGGCATATTCTAATGAAGTGTTGGACCCAGTGATTCTGCATCAATGTAGTTGAATAAGCCTGCTTGTGAGGGTTTAGATGATTTGTCCAATTATATATGCTTTGGAAAAAACCAGAGTGTATCAGTGGTGATTGCTATACAGCAATGAGTGAGAAATCGTTAATTAAAGCTGCACATTTTGATAGCTTCTGGCTCTCTAAAGTTTTCTGATTTGAAGCTCTAATCACTCCTGCTTATTCTCGACCATGAGTAAATTACTTGAGAAGCTTCAGACATGTTTTACTCATCGTGAAAATGTACATTTTCCTCCCAAATAAAAGGAAAATAAAATATTACTTTTAAATGGTAGTAAAAAGCTTTAAAATAAAACAACTTGTGCCTGAAACTAATTCTGAGCTCCATACTAAATACGGAAAACTTGACAAAATAAAACAAAAACTATCAGTCTTGAGTTTGTACTAGCTTATGAATAATTAAGATATAGAGACCACATGTGGTCCACATTCAGGAATTCTAATGTTAATAATTTGATGCTGTCCTAAAATAGAATCTGAATCATCCATGATTAGATATCATAGATTAGTAACTTTTCTAAAAGTGGGTGTGTGTAATGATAAAGCATCATCACCACCACAATAATTATCCACAGTTCAGTGAGTTTCATCCAAGCATCTCAGGTGCTGATGATATAAGAATAAATAAGACACAGTGTGTAACATTAAGAATTCACTATCTGATCAATTTGGGAATACTTTTAGAGTTGTATACTATTTTGGAGAACAGATGCCCCAATATAATTCAGAAGTTAAGGCTGGGTTTAAAGAAAATATCTGAATACATCATCACTCGTGGTTGAAGTGTGTAATGTTTATAATTCTTTACACAATTAAAACAGTTGTAGCCTTAAAGAACTTTCAAATAATGAAAATAAAAATAATTTTACAAGTAAAATTCCATTGGATCTTGAAAACATTTCAGAAATCAGATTAACTATATTGTTGTTTGCATTTTACATAATAGAAACTGAGGGTCAGAAATTTTAAGCAATTTTACGAATTAAGAGTACCATCTGTTTATCAAACTGTCTATTCTTTTTCTAAGGTCTTAATGCTATGCCGTATTACATACCAATTACTCCTCAGTGCTTCAACATTTCTGCTGAAGAGAAAGCATTACCATTTCTTCTTTAAATGTTCATTCAAAAAATATTTATCGTGTGACTTCTAGATGTTAGTCATCACCCGTATTAAGCAAAGTAGAAAAAAACTCCCTCCCCTCTTGGGGTATGCATTCCAATTGCAACAAAGTGATATTAGTGAACTGCTCCAATAACCTGATATTTTGGGGTTTATTTTCTGTAATTACAAATGTTTCCTATAAATTATAAATTTGATCCTCACATACTACATGTTTTGTGAGGTATCATGTGTCTATCCCTGGATAAAGATTCAGTAATCCTGGGTTCTAGTTCTGTGATTACCACTTGCAGTGTGGCTGGGGGCCTCTCACTCTTACTGTGAACATCAGTATCCTTACAAATAACACATAAGCAACGCCACCAGTCAGGAGCCATCTCACATGGCTGTTGAGAGGATCCAGTGACCAGTGATTCCTTGAAGCACTTTTTGACCAGTAAAGCATTGCATTTATTTGCTGTGCATCCTTCCAATTCCTATGTTCTTAGCTCTTTGATTATAAGCCTTCTTTTTTTCCCCTCTCTTTTTTTCCCTACTTTTTTCTCTTACCCAACCTAGTATTAGCCAAAAACACAGAGATGCAGTAGAGCCTGACTGCATCTATCCCATGTTAGATTTGGTTTTTATGGACATATATCAATATCTGAGGTTAGGGGAATCGTAGTCTTGGCTTCACGTACTCCAGATTGGTAATTTGGCCATTTAGATTTGCTAACCATTATGCATTATGCATCAGAACACCACTTCCCATTTTAGCATCTGCTTTATGACAGAAAAATGAAGGAGGCAGGGTACAGAAACATATCTATAGGAGGAGGGTATGTTTTGAGAAAAAGTTTATATATATTTATTCTTGTTAAATTCATATTACCTAGGTTATCCAAATGTAGGTGAAAATTTTTCATTAACCAGTTCTTGTTGTTTTTGATTTTTAGGACCAGTCCATATACATAACTTCTCTAAAGGCTCTGTGATTCTTAGTTATCCATCTACTGTGTCTCACTGGCAAAAGTTCATAAATTATGTCTTCTTTTTACATTTTATATCTTATCAGTTTTTATCAGTCATGTCGTAAGTTGTGTTAGGGGTTTTGGAATTACCATTTGTTAAAATATTTCAGGGGTAAACTTCTTCATAGGTTGCAACTTGATCTAAATGGAAACTAACTGATCATGCAGAATAAAATTCTCTAGTAATGGAAGAGGCGAGATTTCCCACTGGTTCAGTTTACAGGATTCTGCTTGTATCTCCATTATCTGCTACATTGACAGGGCAGAGGCATTTATTTGATTTTGCATAGCTCTTCTTACCAACATTTCTACTTACTTAGAGACAAACATCTAACTGATTTAAGCCTAGTCTCTCTCAGAATATACTTGAGAGAATGGAACTATTCAATTCCCTGGCGGGAACCAGTCAATTTATGAAAGCATAAATTCAGCCTCCTGGATAGCATGGCGGCTTGAAGCTCACTGTCCAAATATTCAGCTCTTTTTACACAATCTGGCTGCTCAGTGCAGCTTCACTTGTAAACGAGGCAGTCCTCTCCAAGCAGGGATTCTTCCATAGTATATTCCCATGCTGATAAGCCAGCATCAGAGTTCAGAACCCAAGGCGTTCTCAGGGCTGGATCATTTAGGCGAACAACATATCAATTTGTAGACAAAAGCAACCCACGAGACGAGTGCTGACCACTGGAAATGAGTATTTCTGCAGTAATAAGGCAGCTGACAGGGCTTCCTTCTCAGCAGGGAAACTGGAAAAGTGGCCACTAATTGCTCTGTTCTAGTAAGTATCCTTTCTTTCTTTTTGTAAAAAATTAATAGATGTTGACAGACGTTCCCACAGATGTGCATCCTAAATCTCCTTGCTACAGGTTTTTCTTGCTGTCCCTCAGTAA
Organism: Lipotes vexillifer; assembly: GCF_000442215.2. NCBI lineage: Eukaryota > Metazoa > Chordata > Mammalia > Artiodactyla > Lipotidae > Lipotes > Lipotes vexillifer. The sequence continues at coordinate 5,054,922 of NW_006785225.1, read as the reverse complement.
TTTCCCAGAGACTTTATTTCCAATTGGGAGATGCTCATTTTGAACTTGTCCCCGCATTCTGGATGACACTGGAGAGAATTAAATCTTTTTATTTCTCTCTTTCTTTTTCTTTTTCTTTTGAATAACCAGAATAGTAATACATTTTAAGACAAAAGGTTTGTCAAATCTGCCCATGTTGGGTGCTTTTTTTTTCCTATCTGGAAGTCTTATATATAAAATTATATGGAGCTCATGCTGAGAAATGGCCAAACTATCTGGGGAGAAATAGTAAGATGTTTCATTTCCTTGTACATCTATTGAAAAAGAGACTGATATGAATGAAAGTTTTCCAGTTATTAGTCCTCCCAAAGCTTATTTCCCTAACACTTCCTAAAATGCTGATAGGAAACAACTGTCTCTTTACAGTATCCCCAGAGGCTAGTCTTCTTAAAATATATTTTTAATAGAATGTTACTAAGTATGAATAGGCTTCTTAAGAAAATAGTGAAAGGCACTGTCTCCACTTAACCAGTATATAGAGTGAATTATCAGAAAAGAATCCTTACCCAGGTCTGATTTAACCATGATAACCGTTTGCAGCAAATCTAGAGAATTCTAAATTCAGTGCTAGGAATAATGAAACAAATAAAGTATGTTTCTTCCTCTCAAGAGCCCAGAACTAGTGCAACAGGACAAGGTGAGTCATGACTAAGAGGTAGGCCAGGATGGACAGATGTCATCAGGAACGTTCACCTGTCTGTTCCTTATTCCTCAAACATTTAAGTGATGTAGTCAGACAACTTAGGTCTGAACACTTGCTAGGCAACTTACTCCTCCTTGACCTTGGAAAAATTACCTAATCTCTGCATATTCCATATTCCATATTTTTCACCTTTTAAAAAGGGATTAACAATAGTAGCTACTTCACGTGGTCTTTGTTAGAATTAAATGAATTAACAGCTACAAAATAGAGAGTGGTTAGTATATAGTAAGCATTCAATAAGTGTCTTGTACCTGGCATATGCAAATGCCACTAGCAACTGTGGATAGGTTTATAATAAAAGACATAGTCTAGTTACCAGTGATACCTAGATACAATTAGTAAAAGTGACATACAGATACAGAGTTTTTGCAGTGCAGTATTAAATTGCATGATCCACTTCTGGGTGAAAATGGCAAACAGTACATATACAGACCCTCTGATCCAAACACTTAGCAATGATGGATGACATTTGAAATGAGGAAAACAAAGTAATGTAACTGCACTCAAATTCAAGTAAAGTATATTTTTACCAGACAAAACAAACAAACAAAAACTATAGTCTTGGGGCTTCCCTAGTGGCGCAGTGGTCGAGAATCTGCCTGCCAATGCAGGGGACACGGGTTTGAGCCCTGGTCTGGGAAGATCCCACATGCCGTGGAGCAACTAAGCCCGTGAGCCACAGCTACTGAGCCTGCGAGTCTGGAGTCTGTGATCCGCAACAAGAGAAGGCCGCGACAGCGAGAGGCCCGCACACCGTGATGAAGAGTGGCCCCTGCTCGCTGCAAGTAGAGAAAGCCCTTGCACAGAAACGAAGACCCAACACAACCATAAATAAATAAATAAATAAATAAATAAATTTAAAACAAACAAACAAACAAAAACTATAGTCTTTCAGTACCCTGTATCTGCAACCATGCAGTACTGGAGAGTTTAGGTCCTACAGGGTAAAGCAGAAAGAAAATTGCTCAATTTGCTTCAAGTCACGGTCTGAGATGGGAGTTTCCTGACTTCAGAGATAAGGCTAAAATAAAGAAACCAATATGTTCATCGCATTTATCAACCTGGCTTCAGCATCAGGAGCTGGACCCATGAGAGAGCGCAAAATAAAGATATTTTCAGGCATATACACACAAGAAGGTTTTCTACCCACAGAAATTCAAGAGAAAAAAAAGGATATATTTTGAAGGATATACTTTGATATGGATAAAAATAAACACAAATGGAAGGCATGAGAGCTGGAAATGGTGAGAAAAATTTAATCAACTCAATTATCATACGTATATAATTGTTTGTGATAAAAACAAAAACAAACAAAAAGCCCAGATGTCTTTAATGGAGAATTATATCAAACATTTAAGGAAAAAATAATATCAAGCTGTAAAACTCCTGCAGAATATAGAAGTAGGAACACTTCCAGGCTCAATTTACGATAATCACATTATACTCACAAAACCAGGACAGCTCCTTACAAAGAAAGCAAATTACAAACCAATCACCGAAATAAGCATAGGTCCAAATTCTTTTGATGAAAATTGTAAGATGAATCCAGCAACATATAAAAAGTTTAATACAACATGATCAAGTAGAATTAGTTGCATAAATGCAGGTTAGTTTAATGTTTAGAAAAAAATCAACCAAGGTAATTCATGATGTTAATATTTGAAAAAACATATCATTCCAACATATGAAGGAAATGCATTTGGCAAACTAGGAATAGAATGAAATTTGAAATACTCTTATTATAAACAGTGTCTACAATAAACATACCTATTATCATGCTCAGTGGGGAAAGAATAAATATTTACTTTTTAAGACTGAGAACATAGCAAGAGTGAAAAGTCTCACAAATTTTGTGCATCATTGTACCGGAGAGCTTATACAGTGCATAGACACTAGGAGGTGGAAATATCACTGGGGGCTGTTTTAGAAGCTACACACTACTACAGCTAAAAGGCAAATACAATCACTTCAATGCATGTGTTCAAAAGTCTTCAAAATGCTGTACTCACTTATGATTTACAAAGAACAAACATTTTTATAGTCAAAAAATATGATGTGGAAGGGAAATTTCTTAAATCATTAAAGACTTATACTAACCCATCTGCTACTCAATGGGGAAACTTCAGAAGCAGTCTCAGTAATTCAAAAACACAGCAAGTTTGGCTTTCATTACTATTTCTATTTTACATTTGCTGAATGGACATAGAATAAGTAAAAGTAATCATAGCTATATAAATTAGAAAAAAGAAATTAAAAACCCTTTCAATTTTTGGAATATACGATTATCTACATATATTCAGACATTTCACTTTATAATGAAAATGTAACCTACAGACAAAAAATTAGTGTTTGTAGACATCAGTATGAAGAAATCAGAAAATTACAAGAGGAAAAACATTCATTCATAATGCAACAGAATATAAGAATATATGTAAAACTTCCAGGAGAAATAAAAACTACTGAAGAAGTAAAAGAATTGACTGAATGGACAAATATACCACTTTTATGGATGGGAACACTGACTTAAGATAGCAATTCTTTCTAAATTATTCTATAAATGTAATGTGTTTTAATCAAAATCACATTTTAATGCAACTGAGTTGCATTATTGAGAATTTTAACAGAAAAACAATGGGTCACAAACAGCAAGAAGACTATTGAAAAAGAACAACTGAAATCACTCATTCTACCAGATATTACACCTAATTTAAAACTATAATAATTAAGAGAAATTAGCTGGGGTGGGAAGGAATAGAGGTTACAACATAGACTAAATGAACTAAATACAGAAACAATAAAGATATAAAAAGCTAGATTTGGACATAAATAATAGTATAAATCAGTGATTAAAAACAGACTGTTTGGGCTTCCCTGGTGGCACAGTGGTTGAGAGTCCGCCTGCCGATGCAGTGGACACGGGTTCGTGCCCCCCCGGTCCAGGAAGATACCACATGCCGCGGAGCAGCTAGGCCCGTGAGCCATGGCCGCTGAGCCTGTGCGTCCGGAACCTGTGCTCCGCAACAGGAGAGCAGTGGGAGGCCCACGTAGCACAAAAAAAAAAAAAAATCAGACTGTTAATATATAGTGCTGGAATAATTTTTTATATGCAGAAAAAGTAAAATTAGCTCAACTTCACAGCTCTAGATATACTAAAGATATAATGTCAAAAGTAAAATTCTAAAATGTCAGAAAAAAAATCTGTAAATTAAAGTTATCACCATAGTATACAGAAAGGATTCTTGGATACAAAAAAAAAATTAAAGATTAAAAATTTTGATTATGTCAAAAATGAAATTCGTGCAAAATAAAAGACGTGTAAAAGCAAGCCAGCACAGACCGCCATAAAGTACTTGTAACACATGTGACTGATATTTAATGCTGAAAATCCATAAAAACTCAAGCGTCTATATGAAAGAATAAACATCCTATTAGAAAAAAGAATAAAGACAGTTAATAGAGGAGGAAATCTGAATGACTAATAGATATAAAAAAGTAATTAGTCACCCTTTCAATCAATAAAATACAAAGTAAAACAAATATTAGTTACCATTTTTTATCCACCCCTCTGTTTGACCAAAAAATATTGTTTTAAAAAAGTGTGACAATACTAATGTTTTGGGGTATGTGAAGATATCCACTATCATTAGGATAATCAACTATACCAGTCTGCCTAGATGCCTATGCTAACAGGGGGGCAGTTCCAGACAAATCAGAACAAGCTGGTCACAGCAGTGGGACTATAAATTGGTGTAACAACTCTAAAGGGCAATATTGCATTGTTTAGCATTTCACATGGTATTTTACTTGTAAAAGCAAAAAATAATAGTAATAAAAAATGTGCAGTAAAAAGAGAATGAATAAACTGTGGTATATTTATACAACAAAATACAATATAATGCAAATGAAACAAACTAGAATAGTGGTTCTCATACTTTGGTACGTATCAGAATCATCTAGCCAGCACCTGTAATAAAAAACTCAGAGACTCAGGCTTGTTGCAATAGAATAAGACTTAGACCTTTGTAGTTCTTCCAAGGTCCCCAGGTGATTTTGATATGCACTAAAGTGCAAGAACCACCAAATTAGAGATCTATCTATCAACAAAGATAAATTTCCACACCTAATATTGGGTAGGAGTAGCAAGTTGCAGAGTGCCATATTAAGTATGATTTAATTTATTTAAACTTTTAAATCCTCCAACACAAGACTATATTATGTTTAGGAATATGTAAATATGTATTGTATTACATATTAAAATATGCGTGAGAATGATAAACAATAAATTCATGTTTGTGATTACCCTGGTAGAGGGTAAAAGAATCAGAAAGTTTTTTCCAGGGGGCTTCAACTGTGTCTCAACTATCGTATTTTTCCTAAAACAATGGAATGGCAGTAAACATAGCATAATGTTAAGATTCAATTTAGTGAGAAAGTGGCTATTTGTATATTTTACTTTTTTTTTGGTCACGCTGCACAGCCTGTGGGATCTTAGTTCCCCGACCAGGGAGTGAACCTGTGCCCCCTGCGGTGGCAGCACTGAGTCTTAACCACTGGACCACCAGGGAAGTCACTCTCTGTATATTTTAAATATTCCACAAAATAATTTTAACAATATAAAACTATGGATATATTATGACCCCTATTTTGTGAAAACATATTTAATAAATGACATGGTTACAGAAAGAATGGCATAGCCACAGAATTTAATTACCTACTGCTACATTTATATCTATTAATTACTGAAAAATCTTCTTGGGCTATGATTAAGGCAGGGTGATATAATTATAGGTGATTATTATTAGTTTCTGCTTCATTTATATATATATGTGTATATATGTATATTTTTAAAATCAGGAATACCATTCACACAATAAGTTAATAGCATATGACTAGCTAGAGTTTGCAGGCACACTTTTCAGATTAGTTTAGGTGACTATGAATGACTTCTTTGGCTATTTCTTCTTTTGTTGTATATAGTATAATAAATATTGGTCATAGAGTATACTAGCAATTGTATTTACTCTTTAGAACTAAACTATCATTAAAAGATTGTAAATGCACATTACCTTCACATACGAAAGATTATGGAAATTCTGACTTAAATTATCATTTGCCTTTGCTTAGAATTCTACTAACCTGTAGGAAGAGGAAAATTGACCCGTATATACTGACTTTCATCATTTGTTATACAGCATATTGGACAGTGCTCAAACAATGGGCTTTTTTGTAAAGTAAGTGAAACAGACAGACTATGTCCTAAAACTACCTCATCTATTCTGGCTTTAGTAGAGTTTCCTAACAAATGTCACCACTTACAGAAATGCTGATGGGAATAGTTGCAAATAAGGCTTTGCACAGTCCATTGGAGTAATATGGCTACAGTGTGGTGTGCACACCTTAGAAAGTTGCAACAAAGACAAAAAGTCCTCATCAATTATTCAGAAAGTTCATTTTAGATGGATTTTTTGTAGGGTGATATAAAAGTGCTTTGTTTCAACTGTCAGTTTGATATGAACTGAAGTTTCAATAATAGCGAGCTGTATAATTTGCTTCAATTTATGCTGTTTTTAATCCTTAAAACCTGTCAATAAGCAAAAAATTATGTTATAGCAATTTGATGGTCAAAACAGGAAAACTGTTAAAGTATCAGAGAGAAAGGAAGTCTATGTTTGATTGGTTTTTGGTTTGGCTTGAGTTTGGGTCCCTTTGCTTGTTTGTTTTGCAGAGGTCAAGGTTTACTCATATAGTAATATTTATAACTTCTCACCTAGCTTAGGTCCTAGGCTTTTGTAAAAGGGAAATTATAGCCTAGTTAGAAAGAAGCAGGGGTGGAAGAGCAAAACAAAATTTGGAGGAATGAAGAAATGAAAACAATTAAAAATAATTTTGTGCTCAAAATCTCTATCTCACCTCTCACCCACTTTTTCAAATAATTCTTGAAGGGGACAGACAGCAGAGAGTTTCTCCAATCCAGTCATAGAACAATGTTTCCAGACAAATAAGCTGGAAGGAATTCTGGAAAAACTGTGTAGGTAATGGTGTTACATAATGAAGAAGAGAACAAGACTAGGTCTTTCAGAATTTACTAATGAATTAGTTAAGGCTGGTACATGATCTTGGATGAACTCCATGAAAAGGAACATTATGTTAAAGGTACAGAAATACATGCTTGAATAATAATGCTTCTAAGATATCAGCACCAACAAAACTTTATATTAACTTTCATTTAATCTTAAAATTAAATATAAAAAGAAGACTACTTATCCTTATTAAATTCAAAGCAACACTGCCTATAGTTTATGCTATACTGTTTCCAAAAAACTTCCTGGAAAAGTGGGGGTACTGGATCCAAGGGATGGAGTTATGAAGTCTGTTTGTGGTTGGGAAGGTTATATATAGGAAGAGAGTTGGAATTTTAAAGACCAGAGTGTCCTGGAGGCCACACATGGATTAAGAACAGTTTGGAATTGAAGGGAGGTGTCCTGGTTGATTTTTGAAAACAATCTCTATCTATATATTGTTCATTATTTGGGTAAATGTTTACTGAATCTCTTCTACACGTGAGATTATTCCAGCACTCTAGATGCTTCTAGTAACATAAAACTCCCAAACAGCTTATACTTGGAAACCTTGGGAGAGCTCTCGTTCCTCTTTCACTCTCCCATCGTCAGTGTGGGAGACAGACATTTTAGGATAATTTATTCATTAGAATGGTAAGAGTAAAAACTAGAGATTAAATCTTTCTTGTTTTAAGGAACTCACTCTTGTATGAGTAACCTCTTATCTTCCCTTTCCTTTCAATATTGTTGAAATTTTCTAAGTTAAAAGATAAGTCCAAATAAATAACTATTTGGAAGGATTTATAAAAACCTCATAGAACTCTGGATTTGGTAAGAGTATGAGGGCTGCAGTTACATTCAAATGTCACTTGGAAATCTGCTAAAAGACACCAAAGAAGGAGCACTTCTGACACTCCCTGTCTTCACTGTGTTATCTAATAAGCCTAAGTGTGGTGCCAAGAGTTAAAATTGCCTGTCATTTCCCTAGACTCATCCAGAAAGAAATGTAAGTTGTTTTTTTTTTTCAGCAATTTAGGCTGAACTGCTTCACCTTTTTTTTTTTTTTTTTTTCCTTGCGTTATGCGGGCCTCTCACTGTTGTGGCCTCTCCCATTTGCGGAGCACAGGCTCCGGACGCGCAGGCTCAGCGGCCATGGCTCATGGGCCCAGCCGCTCCGCGGCATGTGGGATCTTCCCGAAACGGGGCACGAACCCGCGTCTCCTGCATCGGCAGGCAGACTCTCAAGCACTGCGCCACCAGGGAAGCCCTGCTTCACCTTTTAATTGGTTTGAGTCACAGCTTCTTTTACTAGTGGTATTAGACTTACAGCCCTTTTCGAATAGACATTATCTTTAAATGTTTTGACCTTAATTAATAACAGAAGGATGGAGATCTGAACTGAAGACGACTCTGATGCTAAATGGAGTTCTCACTGATGTTAAAACTATTTAATAGTTAACTCCTTGGAGAAATGAGCTGCCCTAATAGACTCCTAGAGTTAATCAATTAATCTGTAAGCAGCATGAGAACAATGGTTGTCAACACTGGCTGCACATTATAGTCACCAGGGGAGTGTTTTAACTTCTGACATTGAACTCCACTACAGAGCATTTAAATCAGGATGTTTGGGAGTGGACCCTATGCATCAGTGCATCTCCAGGGATTCCATCACGCCATCCATATTAAGAACCATTGTTATGAAACAGTATTTTCAAATATGTGTTCTTCATATCTCCTGCATCAACATCATCTGGGATGCTGGTGCCAACCCAATATACTGAAACAAAATCTGGTGGTCAGCAGTGATATCACTAAGATGATGAAATAGGAA
>NW_006785225.1:5040735-5046280 GCF_000442215.2 Lipotes vexillifer | reverse complement strand
TTCCCTCATGGAGGCACCAAGTTTTTAAAAATGGACAAAATTACCTTTGTGAGAACTCCAGAAACCAGTTAAGAGGTTGCAGTACCCAAAGCAATGCAAAATCAAGAATAACTGCATCAAAGTGGGTAAGAAAGTTCATTGCATTTACTTACCATAGCCCTCCCCCTAGCCAGTAGTGTGGTATAATCACAAGAAAACTCCCAACTCATGGCTACTCCCTTAGGAGTGAAAGACTGGAATGTGCATACAACATTCTGGCATTTTGAGGGACTGCCCAAGGGTCTGTTTTCTGTCTTGCCTGATTTGGAGCACTAAGGGAAACCGGCATAGTCTGAATGCTTGGGGGCTGCTGAGAACAAAAGTGAGTAGAGTGGATTACTGAAGCACCAGAGAGACTGTATAACTGCAGAAAGATACTGGGAGGAGCAAAAGATTATGAACTCCTGAAAAATCAATGACAGAACAATTTAGCAGGGGAATTACACACACAAGATCAGAAAAGACATATCCTTAGAAACGGTCTGAAAGGCTTCCAGAATCTCTAGGTGGGATGATTTGTGAAAAATCTTTCCTGGTGCAAAACCAGTCAGTAAAGAATGGGAGAGGTATCTATTTCTCAACTACCTAAGTTTCAGCAAATGATAACAAGGTACACAAAGAAACAAGAAAATATGGCCCAATCAAAGGAACAAAATAAATCTTCAGACACTTAACACTGAAGATTCAGATACCTATACATTACCTGATACAGAATTCAAAGTTACTGTTTTAAAGATGCTCAGTGAACTAAAAGAAAACAGATAACAAGATAAAAATAGGAAAACTATACAAAAACAAAATGAGAATGTCAACAAGAATACAGAAACTACAAAAAGAACCAAAGTTTGGAGCTGAAGAATATGACAACTGAATTGAAAAATTCACTAAAAGAGTTCAAATCAGAATTGATCAAAGAAAAGAATTAACAAACTTGAAGAGAGGCTATTTGAAATTACTGAGGTAGATGAGCAAAAGAATTAAGAGTGAAGAGAAGTGTAGAGGGCCAAAGAGATTTATAAGATACCAACAAGCAACCAATATACAGAAGTCTCAGGAGAAGAGAGAGAGAGAGAGAGAAAATGAAGAGAGCCTATTTGAAGAAATAATGGCCAAAAATGTCCCAAATTTGAGGAAGAAAGTGTATATATAATTTCAAGAACCTCAACAAACTCCAACTAGGATAAACCTAAAGAAGCCCACACAGAGACACATTATAATCAAATCAATATAATAAAAAGCCAAAGTCACAAAGAGAGAATCTTGAAAACAGCAGAAAAAAAGTGATCAGTCACATGCAAGAGATTAACAGGATATGATTATCAGTGGATTTCTCATCATAAACCTTACAGGCTAAAAGGAAGAGAGATGATACGTTCAAACAACTAAAAAAATAAAAATAAAACCTGCCAACCAAAAATGTTATATGTGGCAAAGCTGTCCTTCAAAAATGAAGTAATTAAGACTTCCTCAGATAAACAGGAGCTGAGAGTCCATCACCAACAGACCAGTCCTAAAAGAAATGATAAAGGGAATCCTTCAAGTTGCAACAATAGTATGCTAAATAGCCACAGAAAAAAAATATGAAAATAAAGACTCTCTGGTAAAGAAAAAATACAGATAATTATAGAATCTTATAACGGCGGTACTGTCATAAAGTCATGATATATAGACCAATGGAAAAGAGAGTCCAGAAATAAAGCTTTGCATATATGGCCAAATGATTTTCAACAAGGGTGCAAAAACTGTGCAATGGGGAACAATCTCTTCCATAAATGGTACTGAGAAAACTGTATACCCACATGCAAAAGAATGAAATTAGACCCCTACTGTACACCATACATAGAAATCACCTGAAAATGGATTAAAGACCTAAATGTAAGACCTAAAACTTTAAAACTCCTAGAAGAAAATATAGAGGAAAAGCTTTGAAACATTGGATGTGACCATGATTGCTTAGATATGACACAAAAAGCACAGGCAACAGAAACAAAAACAGTCAAATGGGATTATATCAAACTTTAAAACTTCTGCACATCAAAGGAAATAATCTATGGAATAAAAAGGCCACCTCCAGGATGGGAGAACATTTTGCAAATCCAGTATCAGAGAAAGGGTTAATATCCAGAATATGTAAAGAATTTCTGCAATTCAACAACAAAAAAGTAACCCAATTTAAAAATGGGCAAAGAACTTGATTATACCATTCTCCAAAGAAGATATAAAAATTACCATCAAGCATATGAAAAGATGCTCAACATAACTAATCATAAGAAAAATGTGAATGAAAACTACAAAGAGATATCACCTGTGCTTAGTAGAATGGCCACTATAAAAAGAACAGAAAATAACAAGTCTCTCCAAGGATGCAGAGAATTTAGAACCCCTGTGTATTGTTGGTGGGAATGTAGAATAATGCAGCCATTACAGAAAACAGTGTGGAGTTTCCTCAAAAAAATAAAACTAGAATTACCATCTGATCCCACAATCTTACTTCTGGATATTTATACAAAAAAACTGAAAGCAGAATCTCAAAGAGATGCTTGCATATCCATGTTCACTGCAGCATTATCACAATAGCCAAGAGGTGGAAGCAACCCAAATGTCTATCCATGGATGAACTGATAAAGGATATTTTTCAGCCGTTTAAAAAAGGAGAAAATTCTGCCACATGGTACAACATGGATGAACGTTAAGGACATTTTGCTAAGTAAAATAAATCAGACCACTTACATAAGGTATCTAAGTAGTCAAAGTTGTAGAAACAGAAGGTATAGTTAGTGGTTGCCAAGGGCCGAGGGGAGGGGAAGACAAGGAATTGTTGTTCCATATGTACACAGAGTGCCAGTTTTGCAAGATGAAAAATTTCTTGATATCTGCTGCACAACTGTGAATATAGTTAACACTACTGAACTGTACACTTCAAAACAGTTAAGATGGTAAATTTTTTTCTATGTGTTTTTGCCATAATTAAAATAATAAATAAATCGATAAAAATCTGGTGATCAGGCTTGGGAAACTACACTTTTAAGAAACTTCCCTAAGTGAGGGTCAATAAAGATGGTGACACAGGAAGCTCTTGAACACCCTCCTTCCAAAGGCACTTTGAATGTACAGCTAAACAAAGAACAGTCATCTCTGAAAGAAATCTAGAAACTACCTGAGTGACTCCCACACATTGGGCAACTGAGAAAATATTTATATTAAAATGGAAAGAAAAGAGTGAGAAAATATTTACATTAAAATGGATAGAAAAGACTAAGACACACTTATCATACACACACAGTGCCATATAATCAGGAGGGGACTCGCAACTTCCAGCTGCTCCCTGTGGAATGAAGGGTCTGGACCTCATATTTAGCACCCAACTTTTAAGACTCCTGGTGGAGGGATAGGACCCCAAACACCCAGCTCTGAAAAGTCAACCAGGCTTGCATCCACAAACAAAGAGCAGTTGTTAACAGGCACTCACAGAGAGAGTGGACAAAATCACCCATCTTCCAGTCTTTCCCTGAAAGGGGTCCTTTGCATATTTTGAAAGCTGATGCCTATGGATCAAGCTTCTAATTTAGCACATATCTAGGTGTTTTCTGTGATCCTCCCCAGAGACCAGTGGACAATTCCCCCGCCATCACCTCCCAGCCTGATCCAAGTCACCAAAATCTCCCTGAAAGGAGCTTGTACACAAGTGTGCATCCCAGATTTTGTGCAGCTACCTGAAGGACAAGTCCACAGATAACTTGGTTCTGAAAGCCAACAGGACTTATATTCACAAATTCCACAGGACAGATCACACAAAGAAATGGTTTTAACCAGCTATCCCCACAGAGGCAGTGTAGAGGGAGCACATAAAAACACTTATCTCCCATCCTTTCCCTGAAAGGAGTCCATCTACATACTTTAAAACCTGCTGCCTCAGGGTCAAGGCTTCTAATTTAGCATACTCCTAAGGGGCTGGCTATGATCCTCCAAGGAAACCAGGGAAGCTGACAAACTCCTGCCCCACCTTCACCCTCTATCCTGCTCCAAGTTGCCATTATCTTCTAGGAAGGAGCTTGTACAGACATTTGATGCCCCAATAGTTGTAGCTGCTGCCTGAGAGACGGGACCCAGATTGCCTGGCTCTGGTAGCCAACAGAGCTTCCATTTACAAGTTCCCCAGGACTGCAGCAAACAAAGTGTTCTTAATTGATGCAGGAGCAACACCTCATGGCTACACAACTAAGCCTAGCACAGAAGGAGGAGGCAAAAACATCTATCTCCCATTTTCTCCCTGGAAGAGGCTTAACTACATACTTTCTCAGCTGCTACCTGAGCTTCCAATCAGCCTGCATCTAGGTGCTGAATGTGATCTTCCCCTATGGTACACTGATGGGTCTTGGCATATTTTTGACTTCTGTGAGCCACTGAGAACAAAGGAGGAGGATAACAAAGATCTCAGAGATAACCAGGAGCTCAGACTGGGCTGACTAATGAGATTCATCTCCTACATGAGATACTTCTATCAAGACAAGGAGAGGCAGCTATTTTTCTACTGCACAGAAACCAACACAGAGTCAAAGAAAATGAAAAAAAGAGGAATATGTTCCAAACAAAAGAACAGGAGAAGTCTCCAGAAACTGATCTTAAACAAAGATAAGTGATTAATCTGACAGAGTTCAAAATAATGATCATAAATATGGGTGTGATATATCATGCAGGAGCCATGAGCCAGGATAAAAAGTTACATGTCAATTTTGATAATTAAATTTATGTAACAACTTGACTGGGCCATGGGTACCAATACATTTGGCTAAATATTGGTTACACATTACTTTAGGGTTCATCTGTGAGGCAGTTTCTGGATGAGATTAACCTCTGAATTGGTAGACTCAGTGAAGCAGATTGCCCTCCCCAATGTGCGTGGAACACATCCACTGAAGGACTTAATAGAACGAAAGGCTAAGTAAGAAAGAGTTGTCTTTGCCTGCCTTTGAGCTGGGACATTGGTCTTCTCCTGCCTTTGGACCAGGGCTCAAACTTGGACTTGGACTGGAACTTACACCAAGGGCTCTCCTGGTTTTCAGACCTTCAGATTCAGACTGGAACTGTACCTTTGGCTGTCCTGAGTCTCCAGCTTGCTTTCTGCAGAACTAGGATTTCTTAACCTCCATAATTATCATGAGTCAGTTCTTTACAGTGTATGTGTATATATACATTTATTTAGACGATAAATAAACGTTAAATTCATGTGTATATGTTTTTTCTTCTGTTTCTCTGGAGCACCCAGACCAAAAAGAAAAAAAAAAAAAGAGAATTCTAGGGTAGATATGGATCTAGATCTAATGTAATAGCCAATATTTATTTAATTCAAGCAGCGGGGGAAGAAACCTGCCTCATTTAAGCAAAAAAGGTAATTTACCAGTTCCCGGAACTAGGTGTTCAAAGGCAGGTCCACCTTCAGGTATAGCGGAGTACAGTGGTTCAAATAAACTTAGCTGTTCCTCCTTCCCTCTCCTCCTCTTTCCCC
>NW_006785225.1:4973409-5040593 GCF_000442215.2 Lipotes vexillifer | reverse complement strand
CTTCCCTCTCCTCCTCTTTCCCTCCCTCTTTTTTCCTCTCTCTTCCTCTTTTTCTCCCTCTGTCTCAGATTGCTTGATTGATATCTAGCTATCTAATCTAATCCAGAACAATACTGAAAACAAGGTCCACAATGAAGCCAACACATAGAACAAAAGCAAGAACAGTGGCCCTTGAAAACCCTAAGGCTATACTTCACAGTTGGTAATGCAAAAGGAGAGACATCATTTATAGCACCCCCCCTCTGCCACACACACACCCCATCCAAAAGTGGAGCATTCCTATGAAATCTCTCCTAAATGTAAATTGAAGCAATTACCTTGGAACACATCTTGCTAATAATGCATAAAATAAATGGAAATAAACCAAAGATGCTTAAAGACACAGTTCAAAACTTGAGGCTGAGATGCTAAGTGTGGTTCCCAAGGAAGGAGCTTGGCGGTGTCACTCTCCCTGCTTGGGAGGCATGCTGCCACTATTTACTACAAAACAAATATCAAAACCTATTTTCACTTTTTCCCTTTTTTTTTTTGCGTTTGTATTTTTCTTTATTTCTTGGTCAAATTTTTTACTTGAAAGATATAAAATGCATATTTAATGAAATCATAACAGATAAAGATGTGTACAAGTCATAAATTCGATGAATTTTCACAAAATGAACACACCTCTGTAGCCTACATACAGAATAAGAATAGGCAAATGTATATGTATAACTGAATCACCTTGCTGTGCACATGAAACTAACACAACATTGTTAATCAACTATACTCCAAAATAAAAATTTTTAAAAAGAGTCAAAAAAAACCCCACCATATTTGTGTTTCAAAAAAAAAAAAAGAAACAGAACTTTAACAGCATCTTGGAATTGCTCTCATGTTCTTTTCGAGTCACTAACCTCTTTCCCAAGGTAACTGTTATAATGACTTCTAATAATATTACATTAATTTTGCATGTACATGAACTTGATATAAAAGGAATCAGAGTAAATACCTTACTGTATATGAGTTATTTTGCTCAACAGTATGTTTATGAAATTCATGTTTTTTAATGTATAAGTTCATATTGTCTTTCAGCAAACTAAATGTCCATCAACAGATGAATTGATAAAGAAGATGTAGCACACACACATATGAAATGGAATACCACTCAGCCACAAAGAACAAGGAAATTTTTCCACCTGCAGCAACAGGGCATTATGCTAAGTTACATAAGTCAGAGAAAGACAAATGCCATATAACTTATATGTGGACTCTAAAAAATACAAGCTAGTGAATAAAACAAAAGCAGTCTCACGAATATAGAGAACAAACTAGTGGTTTCCAGTGGGGAGAGAGAAGGGGAGAGAGGAAATACAGGGATAGGGGGAAAAACGGATTATAATGGGAATATATGAAATCACGTGTGTGAAACTTTTGAAAACTGTAAAGAATTTAAAGAATCTTTAATTCAATAAAAATAAAAAATAAATAATTAAATTACATTTTTTTAATTCACATTATCTTTTTTTTAAACATCTTTATTGGAGTATAATTGCTTTACAATGGTGTGTCAGTTTCTGAACAGGGCTCAGAAAGGTATAACAAAGTGCCTTTTTTCATAAAAACAAAAATTCTCTTCAAGTTTCTTTCAGTTAGCAAAAACAGATACTTATGTATGTCCTTCATAAAAGCAAAGTGGCATAAAGCAAACCTTTGAGAAGGGGAGGATACCTGTATTTCTCCAAGTTCCCAGATATCAAATGTGGGGAAGGGGCTTCCCTGGTGGCGCAGTGGTTGAGAGTCTGCCTGCCGATGCAGGGGACACGGGTTCATGCCCCGGTCCAGGAAGATCCCACATGCCACGGAGCGGCTGGGCCCATGAGCCATGGCCGCTGAGCCTGTGCGTCCAGAGCCTGTGCTCCGCAACGGGAGAGGCCACAACAGTGAGAGGCCCGCGTACCGCAAAAATTTTTTTAAAAAAATTTAAAAAAAATTAATTAAAAAAAATGTGGGGAAGGGTATGTGTCCTATTTTGGATATCACCTTAAGACTGATTATTGTATGCAGGTAGATCAATTACCTTGATTTGCTCATGATGCATGATGGGTTGAACTCTGTTGTTTAAAGGGGGCCATACTGGTATCTCCACCACAACCATTTTTAATGCTAAGGATGCTTCTTCCAAAGCAATTTTGCGGGAAAAGAAATACAACATACCACTCCTGGACTCTTCTGCCTTTGGTTATGGGATCTAGTCAGTTCTCTCATTACAGGAATCTATTTTCTAATTAGGGTTAAAAAATAAAATGTGTGTTTGTACTGAAGGAGTAAAGAAAGCACAAAAAAGAGACTGTCCATCACAAAGCAGAAGCAGTGAAACATCATTTGAAAAACTGAGCTGCGGATAATATATCCAACTTGTGATTTGTGGAGCTTTGCCAACGTGGTTCAAACCACAATGCATTTGACATGTGTGGAAAATCACTCTCACTTAAATTACTCAAACATTTCTCTCCCTTCCCCTTGCCTCCAATGACATGGGCCTGAAAAAAAATATCTTTTTTACTTTCTAATTGATCATCTGCACTTTATTTTCTGAAGACCCCCATGTCAACATTTAAGCAAGTGAAATGCCAGTGCCATTGCAAATAGAGGAGTAAGTGCATAACTTGGACATTTTTATAATAATCACATTAGACAAAAACTGCGTTCTGAGGAGTTTTTAATGGGTCTAACAGAGGCCCACAGACTCAGGGGAGCAGAAGGCTATAGGCCAAAGAATTTCAACCACCAGAGAAGAAAACTAATGGCCCATTAAAGCATACCCTGGAGTGCTTTATCGCTGTCACTGGAATTAGAATATATATCTTTGCTTTAAAAAAGAATGTTGCTTTGATGACATTTTAACATGCTGCTTGCCTTTTTTCCATTGACCATAAGTACCTTAAAAAGTCAAGCTAAATTAAGATACAATAGAAGCAAATTAAACCTTTGATGTCACAGAGAAACTAGAGGCATTATAACAAATTATTTTACAGGGCTATGAAATTACACTATAATCCAATTATTTTACAAAGGAATTTGGAGAGTAGGTATTTTGGTTGTGGATGAAAATAGAAGGTTAATGCAATCCTGACAATACCACACCTAAAATAACTTTCTGCTGATTGACTTCAGATGTTTAAATTTATACATATTTCAGTATCTCTGAATTCCTTTTCATTAGGAATGTTTCAGAATTTAAATTGATCCACAAAACTTGTGTGTTGGTAACATATATGTGAAAATTACAAAACTGATAACAGTTTTTAAAGAAAATTTTGTTTGGGTTCATGAAAAATCAGTCTTTGCCTTAAATGTATAATCTTTGAAAAACAATGGTCCATCCCACTGCATTTAGTAACTATAGGATCCTGCTAAATCAAACGAATTTCAGTAGTGCTCCTACATATTAGTAAAGACATAGTTTTCATGAAAGCTTAGTGACAAGATCTCATCATCATCTCATATTTAATCAATGTTGATAGAAAGCCCAGAAGACTATAAAAATGATTCCTGAAAAAGATACTGTAAAAACATAGGCATAATATTGAGAACTGAGAATCCTGGATGGTGGGTTTTTATGTCATTGTATGATTTTACATTCAACTGTATCAAGAAAATATTATATAATCTGTGACCAATTAGATAAGCATATTATCCAGGAGAAATGCCTCAAAATGCAACAATAGAAAACAAATGTGACTAAAAATTAAACCCTTAATAATGTGGATATTAATGAGCCATCTTAATAGAAAGAACACTATAATGATGAGTGAGTGGGAAACTTTGTATATGACATGGGATAATTCTCACATTTAAGTATCAGTATGTTAACACTGACAGCCTCCTCTGGTTCTTATTGGGCAAGATATGTATATGAGTGAGTGTGTGTGTTTAAATCATTAAAGATGAAATAAAATCTTTGACTAATGGGAGGTCAATCTCACACACTTGCACATAGACCTAATAACCAGGATCTGCTTGCTTTAGCTCAAACATATACACTTCACAGAAGTGTTCCTATGAGCTATGTGTATTGATCAGCTAGATCCTCCAGGTATCAACATATGTATATACTGTAGTCTTGATCAAATGCATTTTCTCTTTCATACAATACTCAACAAACAGAACTACCTAGCCATAAATATATACTTGGAAAAGGAAGAAAAAAAAGAAATAAAGATCACCCAACTGCTTAGTGGAAAACAGTTGAACATTTTCCTGCTATATTCTTTTCAAAGCAACATGTCCTAAGTCAGGCTGTGCTCCCACATCACATATTTCCTGGAATATTTTGTTGAATCAAATTCTTAATTTATTCATATATGGTCCTCTAGATGACAAAATAATTTCAGTTTGTGCTGAAAATCCCAGACATGGATGGGGTGGCTTAGAACATGAAAAGGTGAAATTAATAGAACAAGAAATTTTTTTAAATCCTGCAACTATAGTTAATACGAATACATTGGTGATCGACAGCTGCAAGTAACCTTTCCCGATCTTTGAACACCACCAAATACTGAGATTTTCCTTAGGCAAAAGTTGGTCCACTTAAAACAATTATCAATCTACATGTAATACATATATTTAAATTATAAGTATGTGGTCCAATAGTCAAATAAAGATGAATTGCCATTAAAAAAGAGAATTTTGGAGAGGTAGTGCATAATAACATTTTCAACCTATAAATTAATCTCATTCAGATTTCTAATTAGACATTGCTAACTAATTAGCAGGAGCTAATTTTGCTCAGTAAATCTGAATTTTACTTCACCTCAACTCAGGAGAAGAAACTGAGAAAAGAGAGCCTTTTATTCATTTTTTTTTTTTTAGATGCTTGCACGTTTGAATAGTTTTTCTTTGACAATAACCTGAAGTTTATGCAAATAAATTAGTGAGCAAAGGAGAATTTGGTAAGCTTATAATACAGATATATTACTGAAATAAACATGGTTCGTGTCACTCTCAGTTGATAATCTTTTAGTAGCTATAAGTAATGGAATTTGTTTGGTGTAAAAGTGGTAACTAAACCCATCTGTTGTTTTTGTTTATGTCAAGTGACTTATAAGAATGCAATTAAATGTGGGCTCTCAAATGCATTCCCTTATATTTGGTGACTGGACATTATTAACTGCCCTCATGCATAAGGAGAGACTGACTGTTCTTTAATATCAGTTTCATAAATTTTTAGAATATAAAGAACAGCATAACAAAGTATTTCCCTTGTTAGGAAATTTTGATTAATGCCCTTCTACTATGCATGGTAGTGTCTGTCCAGGAAATAGGCAATGGGATGATAGAACAGTGATAAGAAAAATCTGTGCAAGTCTAAACTGATATTCCAAAGTCTAATTTCATGGTTATTAATGTAAGGAGTGGGATTGGAAAGAGCCCTAAGATCAGCTGCTGTTAGATACCTGGTGATTGGTCTCAACTTGCAAAACGACTAAAGAATTTTCAGAACTGATGAAATGACAACAGTATTACATTTGGAATTCAAGGACTCTAATGATGTTTTTGGATCTATCATCCATACACCACATTATCTAAACTCTTCCCTGTGACACAGAAAGTTGGACTCTCTCTTCCCAATATTTTCCGAGTGTCCAGCATATAACAAATTGCCTTCAAATATATGGATTTGTACATCTCCAGAAAGCTGCTCTCAAGTATGCCAAGTCTAGATCTCCAAAAAGAGCATATGAGCCAACTTCTAAAAAGTACAGATAGAAGGGGTGGTGGGGAAGAGCAAGTTAGCAGTGTAGAAAAACCCTGAGCTCACCTCCTCCCAGAGATACACTGATTCCACACCAACATATAGAGCAGTTCCTCCTGCAGAAGACCGGAGGGATGACTGAACAGCTAGCTACTGCACACAGGGTAGGGAGGATGGAGACACCACATCCATGGGAACGCCAACCCTGCCACAGTGACCTGCAGTTGGGAGAAATATAGCTGAGGGGCCTAAGTGAAGACCCACCCACCCTGCGACACAGCAAAAAACAGCAGTTTAAAGGGCACTTAGACTTTACAGGGAAGAAAATCCATTTACTAACCCTAGAGCTTCTGCCAAATGAGCAGGGAGCCCTCTCTGGTCTCCTTGCTCCAGCTCCAGCAGTCCTGCCAACGGAGCCTGGGGTGCAGGGCTCCCCAGGGGCTGCCCACCACCCAGAACTGGTCCAGCTTTAACCCCCCAGCCAAGGTGGTCTCGGCGGCACAGCACTCCCAGGGACTGGCCCCCAGTTCAGACCACTCGAGCTCCAGACAGCCTGCCAAAGCCACCGGGCATGTTTTGTTTCTGTTTTCTCAGTAGATGATGATTTCAATCATAAACTGAGAGTAAGGATGAGAAGACTAATACAGATGAGTCTTGAGGAGAGCTGAGGAGCTGTGAAGAATTAATTGTGGGGAGTGGGAAGACCAAAAAAAAAAAAAAAGAAATGTATAGTTGGATTGCTCAGCAATACTGTATTCACTGGGCATTTGTGACCACAAATTTTAAGTGAGATTATGTAATGCAGTTTTGTGCTTTACTGCAGCATAGCTTACCTGCTTAGTGCAGTCGTGAAGTTTATCCTAGGTAGGAATATTTGCCAGATAAGCATAGTAGAAGGAGAGAGGGGCAAAAGGATTAAGGGTCTGCCAGAAGGTGTGAATACAAGGACAGGTCTTATTGAGCTACTTGCAATTCTATTAATACCTCATCTTTTCTGGACTTGGTAGCTTTAAAATTACTGTTTCTTCTTCTTGCAGTAATTGTTTGTTTCTTTGGAAAAGTCACGCTTGAAGGTTCAGGTTAAATATCACAATCTCTTTTTGCTTCTTTTTCTCTACTCCCAAGGAGGCCTGTGTTTCTACCCCAACATTTATAATAATAACGCATTGCAATTATCACATATATGATGTCACTTATAATTAGTTCGTATTAGTCACAATTGCGTTATTATTATCAAAACAAAATCTTGTCATCCAGTATGTGAAAAGCGCCTTTGGATATTTATCGTTCGATCTATTTACACTCCCCTTCATTAGAATGTAAACTCCATTTGCACCAATATTTCGTCTTGCTCACCAAGATAGTGACTGCTCACAGTAGCAGTCGTCACTCAAAATTTCTTTTAAATAGATTAATATATGAGCATGTGAATTAGTGTCTGCAAGGTACGGTTTCTACCTTACCATTTGTGAACTCCTGAGGCGCTGGTGTTACCGCACTAGCTTGGCTTCGTCTGCCGGGCAGCAACCAAAACGCTGAGACGCCGAGGTTTGCAGCAAACAGAGGGCTTATTCACAAGGCAGCCAAGCGACACGAGAACCTCAAACTTGCCTCCTTGTAGACAAGAGGCTCAAGGTATTTGGGGAATAAAAGAAGCACAGCTGTCTGAGGTACGGTGAGCGTGAAGCGCGCGCGGACTGAAAAAACGCGCAGACGCCGTCCTTCTGCGCAGGCGTAACTAAGCTACGGGCCCTTGCGTGTTCCAAAATGCACGCGCTAAACACGAGTTTTCCCGCCTCTGACCTCAAAAGTTCCCCAATCGACCGCTCGCGCGCATGTCCTTAGAGAGTCCATGGCTGGTCCTGACCAGTCTTAACCAGCTCAGCTCCAACTAGACACAGCTGACTCCAAGTTCCTAGAAAACAACTCCGGCAATCATCTCATTGTTTAGGCTACATGTGGGCCACTTGCAGGACATGCCAGTCCTTGATTAGTGAAGGTAGGTGAAATCTGACTAAAGATTACACGCGGTTTCAGAAGCACCATTTTTGTTATTTCACAGATTCAGAATAAATACCTGCCTAATAAAAAAATGAATTTCGGAATCCTGTACTATATTTTAAGCTTGATAGTGAAGATATCCATCAGTTTACTCAGTGAGCCTTTCCTGTGTGTACCTACAGTGAATTTCTTTGCTAATAATGTGTTCAGGGTGATCAAATAGGTTTGACTCTCTTGATAAAATAGACTATTGCAGTTTTTGTAAGAGCATTATGGAATTCTTGACAACTGTCTGTTCTCAAGTACAATACTTTGGAATAGTTAAGGGTTAAATATGAATCTCCATGTACCAAATGTAGTATGTCTCTTTAGGAAGGCTTATTCTTGGTTTGCTGAAAAACCCCTAGTGAAGGCAATTATAACTCTCCTTAATTTTGATGATAAAAGTATCAGAACAAATCCTCTTTCAGGTTAATATAAGTACAGCCCAAATTCTAGTTGTCATTTTAGTCATTATCCTGAGCAGGTAGGCATGCCTTAAAGACCGTGTGCAGAATAAGAATATAAGAATGGGAAATATTGCAGAGCAATTAGCAACACAGTTGGCCCTCTGTATTCGCGGGTTCCACATCCACAGATTGAACCAATCGCAAATTGAAAAGATTTTTTTTTTAAGTTCCAGAAAGTTCCCAAAAGCAAAACTCGGCTTTGCCATGCACTGGCAACTATTTACATAGCATTGATATTGTATTAGGTATTATAAGTAATCTAGAGCTAATGTAAAGTATTTGGGAGGATGTGCAAAGGTTATAATCAAATACTATGACATCTTATATAAGGGACTTGAACATCCAAGGATTTTGGTATCCAACCCCCCACAGATACCGAGGGGTGACTGCATTTACAAACTTAGACCTCTTTATTGAATGACCAACTTTTATCATCTCTTACAAGGCTGCATCAATAAAAGATAGTTCAGATTTGATATACAATTTTTCATCAGCTTTTTTTTTTCTTGAGGGAAGGGATAGAGGGATAGAGGATTGTATCTAAGAATAACCTGCAGTGGGAATGACCTTCACATTACCTAGAATTGATCTCATGGATAATTAATTATGTCAGAAAGTACATTTCTGCTGTTTGCCACAACTAGCCCTGTAGACGTGAAAGTGCCTTTATTGGTAATCTCCAGTATTGTGATCACCTCACAGGCAGTGCAGGAAAGCTTTAAAAGCCTGACGAGGCTTTGACAGTGAGCATTAATGGTGATATGTGCTTAATGAGGAAGTAAGAACTCTCAGGAAAATTGGATTCTGGTGTCTGCAGTCAATCAGTGGAGACCACAACACTTGTACTTTGAGATCTGGAAGAAACATATTCCACGGACTGATGGACACTTTCAGTGGAGAGAGATTAAAGAATTGATGTGAAGAAGATTCTGTGAAGCTTGTGATCGATAAAAGATTCAAAATTCTCTTTTGTACAATAATTTAGGGATTCATTTGATACATTTTCAGACATACATTTTATAAGTAATTTTATTATTTCTCCCCTCATTCATTTCTTTTTTATTTCTCTATACTTTCTATTCCTTTCTTCCTCTCCCCAGTCTCTATAGTCAACAGACCTGGGTTTGAACAAGCTGCTCCTTCATTACCAAGTATGTGACCTTAAGGAAGTTATTTAATCTTAGAACTTAGTTTCCTTATTTCTAATGCCAGGATTTTCCATTGAATTGTATAATTTATCAAAACCAACTAGTGCCTGAGAACTATTAGCTGCTCTTTCCATCTCTTCCATACTCTAACCCCCCTTTTGTCCTAGCACATTTATTTGACACAAACACATGTATGTGCATGTGTCTTCACAGGATAGCTTCTGTTTATTAAGGGCCAGTAATGTATCAGACATCCTGATATCATTTTTACATGGATGAACTTACGGAATTGTTATGAGAATTAAACAACTTTACGGCTGATTAATTTTAGTTTCAGAGACATCATAAAAGCTACCCAAAGTCGGGGATGCAGTAAGTCTCAGAGTTTTAACTGGAAACCAGATTTACCTGATATTCCAATACTCATGTTTTTAATCCCTACACTATGCCTAATTTATACTTCCCATAATATTAGCTTGCCTAATGGATAACTTAAGGACCAAAATCCAATTGAATGCTATACCTTTTACATAATTTATCTTGCTTTAGCCTAATGCTTATTAATATTTATCCATTTTAAAGGTGAAGAAACTACAGATTAACAAAGTTGTACATTTTTCCAAATTCTCAAAATTTACAAATCTGGGGCCAGACACTGGGCTCAACAGTGAATATAAAAGGGTGGAGAAGGTGTGATCTTTTCCCTGTTGGGAGAAGTGGACTTGCATAAGGTCAGTTATTGTGGGAATGAGTGGTTGTCACTGTGCATAGAATATTACCTAGGTTTTAATTCTACAAGTGTACAAGCTGTTAACTTCTTCTAAGCTTCATTTGGCATAGGATGAGAATAATCCATACCTCATAGGGCCACCAGGAAAAGTAAATGAGCTAACATGTAAGAAAACATAAGCTATTATAAAAATTGGTGTATGTCTGTAATAGAAAAACAAATACCTATAAAAATTCTGTGGGGACACAAAGCAGGTGTTGCAGATTGAGTCCCTCTGGAGGCAGTCCAAAAAATGGAGATTGATACTCAACATATTTACTAAAGGAGTGTTTTGAGGATTTACATCTGTGGAATAGAAGCAAACACAGGATCAGGCAGAAGTCATTAAGCTGCAGTGTAGACTGAACCCGTAAAGAACCCTGGAACTGCAGTGTTCCTTCAGTGTTGGGGTGAAGTCTTTATACCCCCATACTGATCAGTCATGTAGACCACCTCTGAAAGCAGGCATGAATTCGGTCAAGGAAATTTTTTTTTAAACTACGTCAGTCTCCCAGTGAGTGCTGACAGCTGAGAGACATCTTCATTTAGCACCTTTAGAAGCTGGGAAAATAATTCTTAATTCCATATAGCAAATCTGGTGTGCATCATGGAAGGGAAGGTATTTTAGTGCCCTAGTTAGGGGAGGGGGGTTGTAAAAGGTTACACAGAGGAGGGGATATTTGGTTTTGGTCTTAGACTTGATAACTCCTGAAACTTCTATTTATACATACACACACAGTCCCCTAAATGGTAAATATTTTATATTTGATCTCATATTATTTAATATGGAAGAGGAGGGAGCTCAGAGATGAATCACTGCATTTGAGTACTTTTTCTTTCCTGTAGAGGTAATTTCACCTGATAGGATGATAGCGTTTTATGATATATTTGTATTGCTTCTCTGACATCATTTAGACTTTCCAAGTGTGAAGCGTGTTCTGAAGGAAAGCTCTGTTAGCTCATGGACATACCCAGAGGTCACTGATAAATACTGAACATAACCATTTTTAGATGAGTTGGCACAACAGTCTATGTTTTTATTCAAGGGCAACCTCAGAAATGTACTCTTGTGTTGACTTAACTACTCCTTGATGCCTTATTTTGTCTTCCAAATGGCCCTTAACAGATGATGTAAAAGTCCTGTCAACTTGTGGTTTGCAGAAGATAAATTTCCAAAAGCACTTTCTAATGCAAGCCCCCATCACAAATTTACCTTCACAGACTATCGGACCTCGTGATCTTATGACCTCTTGCTTTATGTGAAACTAAATTCCAAGGAAGGCATCCATTCAACATAACTTATCAATGGCATTCTATACTAATTTAAAACCTCTCTGTTTTTCCCTGACATGCCTATTTTATTAGCACATAGGGGATAATGTGGAACTACTTCATTAACTTGAGGTTAGCCAACAGCCATTTATTTATTAATATCTTTATTGCAGTATAATGGCTTTACAATGGTGTGCTAGTTTCTGCTTTATAACAAAGTGAATCAGCTATACATATACATATGTCCCCATATCCCCTCCCTCTTGCGCCTCCCTCCCACCCTCCCTATCCCACCCCTCTAGATGGTCACAAAGCACCGAGCTGATCTCCCTGTGCTATGCGGCTGCTTCCCACTAGCTATCTACTTTATATTTGGTAGTGTACATACGTCCATGCCACTCTCTCACTTCACCCCAGCTTACCCTTCCCCCTCCCCGTGTCCTGAAGCCCATTCTCTACGCCTGCGTCTTTACTCTTGTCCTGCCCCTAGGTTCTTCAGACCCATTTTTTTTTAGATTCCATATATATGTGTTGGCATACAGTATTTTTTTTTAACATCTTTATTGGAGTATAATTGCTTTACAATGGTGTGTTAGTTTCTGCTTTATAACAAAGTGAATCAGTTATACATATGTTCCCATATCTCCTCCCTCTTGCATCTCCCTCCCTCCCACCCTCCCTATCCCACCCCTCTAGGTGGTCACAAACCATGGCTGATCTCCCTGTGCTATGCGGCTGCTTCCCACTAGCTATTCTACGTTTGGTAGTGTATATATGTCCATGCCACTCTCTCACTTTGTCACAGCTTACCCTTCCCCCTCCCCATATCCTCAAGTCCATTCTCTAGTAGGTCTGTGTCTTTATTCCCATCTTGCCCCTAGGTCCTTCATGACATTTTTTTTTTCTTAGATTCCATATATATGTGTTAGCATACGGTATTTGTTTTTGTCTTTCTGACTTACTTCACTCTGTATGACAGACTCTAGGTCCATCCATCTCACTACAAATAACTCAATTTCGTTTCTTTTTATGGCTGCGGAATATTCCATTGTATATATGTGTGCCACATCTTCTTTATCCATTCATCTGTTGATGGACACTTAGGTTGCTTCCATGTCCTGGCTACTGTAAATAGAGCTGCAATGAACATTTTGGTATATGACTCTATTTGAATTATGGTTTTCTCAGGGTATATGCCCAGTAGTGGGATTGCTGTGCCATATAGTTCTATTTTTAGTTTTTAGGGAACCTCCATACTGTTCTCCATAGTGGCTGTACCAATTGACATTCCCACCAACAGTGCAAGAGGGTTCCCTTTTCTCCACATCCTCTCCAGCATTTATTGTTTGTAGATTTTTTGATGATGGCCATTCTGACTGGTGCGAGGTGATACCTCATTGTACTTTTGATTTGCATTTCTCTAATAATTAGTGATGTTGAGTATCCTTTCGTGCCAACAGCCATTTTACCTGGCACTTAATGCACAGGAGAAACAGTTCCACTTCATTAAAAAACCTACACTTAACTGCTGTTAGACCATAATTGGTCCTAACTGACACTGAGATATCTTGTTTGAGTCACCAGAAGTGTTCACTCACATAAGAGGACCCAGGACACAGACCTGATTAAATGCATTTCAGAAATGCAGAAAGGAAATACATTGAAGATGTGCCATCTAGGGAAAGCCCAAGGGATTAAACCCCTATTTTAAAAGAAAAGGATCAATTTATATAAAAGTGAGTCATGTATCAACTCAGGTATATTCACAGATTGGTATTCTATGGTCCTTTCCATGCTGGTGGGGGTGGGGGCGGGAGGGGAGATTCTAACCTTTCTCTAGTTTATCCCGAGACTATAAGACATACTATATTTTTAAAATTTATTTTATTTTTGGAGGGCTGCTTTGGTTCTTCGTTGCTGTGCATGGCTTTCTCTAGTTGCAATGAGTGGGGGCCACTCCTCAGTGCAGTGCACAGGCTTCTCATTGTGGTGACTTCTGTTGTTGCGGAGCACAGGCTCTAGGCACATGGGCTTCAGTAGCTGTGGCTTGCGGGCTCTAGAGTGCAGGCTTAGTAGTTGTGGCGCATGAGCTTAGTTGCTCCGCGGCATGTGGAATCTTCCCAGGCCAGGGCTCGAACCTGTGTCCCCTGCATT
The DNA here is from genome assembly GCF_000442215.2 of Lipotes vexillifer. Classification (NCBI taxonomy): domain Eukaryota; kingdom Metazoa; phylum Chordata; class Mammalia; order Artiodactyla; family Lipotidae; genus Lipotes; species Lipotes vexillifer. Next base: position 5,027,006 of record NW_006785225.1, on the reverse strand, counting down.
GGCAGGCGGATTCTTAACCACTGCTCCACCAGGGAAGCCCCAAGACATACCATTTTAATGTTAAAACTACCAGCTACAATGTTTGGAGAACTAGCACATCAAGCACAATTCATAATCCTCTCTAGTGCCCTATGCATTCAACAATGCAGATCTGAAAAAGCTGGGACAGAGTAGTTCGGTAATTTTTCTGTGTACCCAGTTAGTATGTTGTGAGTTTTAAAGTCAAATACACGTAAGTGTGAGTCTCAGCTCTACATTTTCTGTTTCTGTGCACAGACTGTTCCTTTTAGCTAACCTGTTTCTAATTTGTGTTCTGATTACTTGCAATGACAGTTTTTGTCACTGTCAATGCTAAACACAGAAGCTATGCCTCCAATGCAATTTGAAAGCACCACTGCAGCTGGGGCCCATCAATATTGTTACCATCACTCATGCCTGGGGTCACTGGGCACTGGTGTTAGTAAGAATGTCATCATTTAATTCCTGGAAGAAGTCACTAGCTCTGTCTAACAGAGACAGTGTTTGCTTTTGCTGCTCAGAATGGTTAAAAATATGCTTTCCATTTGAGTTTTGAATTTGAGTTTTCTCTTGTAAGAAACTAAGAGTGAGGTCTCAAGAGGAGAAGATATGGGAAACAGGCATCATGGTTATTTATATGTAGTACTCCTCCTAAAACACCAACTCGGAAGCAAGTTGGATCTGGAAGAAGAGGGAACTTAGATGAATCAAGGCATCTTGATTTGTCCTGTAAGTACTGTCTCCAGCATTTCACTCTAACAATCATCTCAACCTCAGATGAACCTCTTTAGGTTTTCAACAATGTAGCCTATAGCAGTGGCCAAACATGAGCTGGATACACTCACTGGTATTCAGTCAACTGGACTAGATAATATTTTCTTATTTTTACAACCAAGACTTTAATTAGGGCAAAGCTACAGAATCTGTGCATTTATTGCTGAGGCCCAAACACTATAGAAATTTGTCTCTAGGTCTATGAAATATAAAATAAAGAAGTTAGCTTAGCTATTTCTTACAGGCTTTAATTCCTTGGACCAACTATATATTTATGACTCAATTGTCAAATAATAAATCTATTTTTCTAATAGCACTGTCTTGACTAAAGAGAAAAATGGCTCCTCTACAATTATTGATTTTTTTTTTTTTTTGCAGTACGCGGGCCTCTCACTGCTGTGGCCTCTCCCGTTGCGGAGCACAGGCTCCGGATGCGCAGGCTCAGCAGCCATGGCTCACGGGCGCAGCCGCTCCGCGGCATGTGGGATCTTCCCGGACCGGGGCACAAACCCGTCTCCCGTGCATCGGCAGGCAGACTCTCAACCACTGCGCCACCGGGAAGCCCCTGATTTTTTAAGTAATGCACTGTGGTGTGTATGTGTGTGTGTGTGTGTGTGGTGTGTGTGTGTGTGTGTGTGTGTGAGACGTGTGTGTGTGGTGTGTTTGTGTGTGGTGTGTGTGTACTGTGAGTGGTGTGTGGTGTGTGTGTGTGTGGTGTGTGTATGTGTGTGATGTGTGTATGTGGTGTGTGTGGTGTGTGTGTGGTTGGTGTGTGTGGTGTGTATGTGTGTGTAGTGTGTGTGATGTGTGTGTGGTGTGTATGTGTTTGTGTGGTGTCTGTGATGTGTGTGTGGTGTGTGTGTGTTAGAGGAAGAGACAAGAAAGAAAGGTGATTTTTGAAAAAATTTCTTAAATATGGACTTTGAATTTAGACCTGTTTTCTCTTCATTGTGAATATGATAGGACCTAAGTTTTAATATATTGAGAGGCCTAAAAACCTGCATTCTTGCCTAGATGTCTATAACCACCTAGCTCTATGATTTGGAGGAAATTATATCACCTTTCCAAGCCTCATCTGTAATACTGAGATAATAACCATACCTAACTTAGAGAGTTATTGTGAGATCAGAGGGTTAATCAAAATAAATCACTCAGCACCTAGCATTTACAAACACTCAGTAAACAGTTGCTATGAATGTCTCCACTGTTTCTTGAGACATCATAGCTGACTCTTTGTTGACTATTTGGCCTTGTTTTTTAATATCTATTTGAAGTTTCTTTTATGTTAAGCTGTGCTGAACCAACCTTGGACATTATTATTTTTTCCTTCTTGTCCAAACACCAAACCAGTCAAATAAGCATGCTTAAGACACCTGAAAGCAGGTAAGAGATACATCAAGAGAACTGACAGGAACTCATTAACCCATCATATCTTCTTTATGACACTGCTCATTAAACTGCAAGACAGCATTATCTGGGAGGTAGAGACCTCCCCAGAGAAAGTGTGGAGCTCCATCCCAGGTCAGGAAAACTAATAATCAGACAGAGAACCCCTTTGGGGCTTTTCTTTCAAATGCTCTTGCTTTTTTTTTTTTTAGAGACACCATAGCTCTAGTAAAATAACTATCCTAGGTGTGGCAGGGATTAGATAACTCATCATAGAACTTCTCTATGTCCTACTTAATACCTTCAGGGGAAAGGGCACAGAGAGAAAATTACATATGGGGAGCATAGATAAAACCATTATGCTTTGACTTTGGGAAAATTAAAATACAATCATAGCTAACAGATAATTATGGTACCATTAAGGTAATGAGTTAATTATTATATTAATTGGCAGGTTAATAGAACTGCAAAATGGATTTTAGAAGTCTGAATTTAAGTAACAGGGAAATAATGTATTAAGAATTCTCTGCAGATAATATACCTTTACAAAAATCTGGTTTTCCCCATGAATTCCTGATTATATAGTTACTCCCCTTCAACTAATAGTTTTGAAACAAATAAGAAAGTATAGTAGACACCAATAATTTCTAATGATTCCAGAGCCTTTGTAAAGATTAAACATGATTTGAGATATGATAACAGGTTTGTTTTAACTTGATTTTTACATATCAGAAGAAATACTTTAAGCGCAGATGTCATATTTCTCTTACTTCACATTTGTGGCCTTTTTCATTTCTTTTGAGGTTGAATCACATTCAGTTCTGCATGGGACCAGCTACTCTAATACCTGTTCGTGTTTGTTCTCCTTTTAGCTGGCTTACAAGAAGCTGTAACCTTGAATAAATAAACCCTGGGCTAACTCTGTGTTGGAAGACTGCATGACTATTAGAAAGATCATGGGCTTTGTAGTTTCAAAGCCTAAATTTCCATGTAGTTTTCAGTTATAGAATTTTTGAAAAATTACTTAACCTTCTTAAGTTTGTCTCCTCATATATAATAGTGTCTGTTGCTGATGCCAACAGAGCCTTTACCATAGTTATGACCGTTTAGGGTCATAGATTCCTAAGAAGGAAAGAAGATTTGATTTGCTAAGGGAATCCATAGATGATAGATAGATAGAGATAGAGATAAAAATTTCCCTTTTGAGTATCATACGAACAAGAATAGACATATCCAGCCTTGACTTTAAAAAATGGGGTTTTTTGAATAAGAAGGAAAAGAATTTTTACTACAATATTCCATTACCCTCTGTGATATAATATCTAGCTAGCTAGCTATCTGTTACATTTTGTCCTGGCACAGAGCTACAGAAACCTTTGGGATTTCCTGTGTGATAGGAGTATCTTTGTTATTTTAATGAGGTGACTCCTGCCAGGGCCCCTAGAAAAATTCAGGATGAGGGCTGGTTGATGAAACAAACAAACAAACAAACAAGAAATTAGAGTTTGAACTTTCAATGTGAGGTACTGGCCATTGAGTTCAATTATGTGTCCAATGATTTACCAAGCATGTCTTATGTAACAAAACCTTGGTAACAAAACTCTGAACAGTGATGCTCAAAGAGCTTCCTGGTTGGAGAACACACAGATGTACAGACATGGGGATGGTGGTGCACCCTGACTCCATAAGGACAGAAACTCCTACACCAGGACCTTTCCAGGCCTTGCCACTCTGTGTATCTCTTTCTCTGGCTACTCACTTGTATTCTTTATAATAAAATTCCAGTCTTAAGTACAGCAGTTTCCTGAGTTCTGTGAGTCATTATAACAAACTGTCAAACCTGAAGGGGGTTATAGGAACCCCTGAATTTGTAGCCATGCTGGGGAAGAGTGCAGGTGACTTGGGGGCACAGAAGACTTGAAGCTGGTGTGTGAAGTGGGCACAGTCTTGTGAAACTGAGCCCATAACCTGTGAGGTCAGTGCTAACTATGATTAGTTAGTGTCAGAATTGAATTATATTGTACGACACATAGTTAATGTCAGAACATTGGTGATGGAACTCACCCTCCTATCATGTTTAGTCCATTCTTACCAAAGGAAAGGGGGAAAAAAAACCCTACATCATAGATCTTGGAAACCTCACCAAGTCCCATTATCAATAAATGAACCAATTCACAGAAATAGTGACTGTACCTCAATAAGGGGAAGGGTGAACTATTTGAAAACACTAATAGTTACTGGTTAAAGACATGCTGTATGGATGGCTATAATATTAACTTCAGAGTCTCACTGACTCCACTCCCCATTCATTTAAGTTTGGAGTGGAAACAGGCCCCTAAATTCTAATGAAGCCAACTTCAATAATTATGACCTGACACATGGAAAGTACTGCAAATATCTGCCACATATTAGATTCTTAAATGGTTCTTTTCTTTTCTTTTTTGTCTAGTTGTAAAATTTGAATTTCCGTTTTCCTGATATGTCCAGTGTTCTAAGAATACTGTGTTTCAGGGAACTATATTCAATGTCCTGTGATAAACAATAATGGAAACGAATATAAAAAAGAATATATATATCTGAGTCACTTTGCTGTACAGCAGAAATTAACACAGCATTGTAAATCAACTATATTTCAATTAAAAAAAATACTGTATTTGATATTACCAGGTGATTGATTCACATTCTCAGCATTGAGGGGCACCATACTTTGCCAACATTCTAATATAGTCTTCAAAAGAGTGGAAGCCACTGAAAAAGTATTTATCACATCTCTTTCTCAGAGAACTTCACGTCCAACACCTGCTGAGCCATACTGTTGCCGAGATACAGAACATTTTATTAGGTGACAAAAAATTCACCAGGCACTGAAATCTTTGTGATGACAAAAGACTGCTTTCTTTCTTCAGAAGCTCATCAATTTCAAATGCACCTACCAAAGAAATGCAAGTCTCACTTGGAAGGTATGCAAATGTTACACAACAGATTCTTACTAGATAGGAGCAAAACAGTTTTCTCAAAACTCACTGACTCCTATCCAAAGTGCTCAGAGGAATATCTGCAAAGCAAACTCATTGTCACAAAGAAGGAAGAAGTCTGTCCAATATCTGATAGCAGTTTCTTGGTGCAGCTTGTTCATAAGAAATAGATTAAATATGAATCCTGAAGCTACTACTAAATTGTCTGCTTTTTTTTTGTTTTTGTTGTTAGTAGTTTTATGTAATGACATTATTTCAGAACTCAGCAGTTAGGTTTTTAAAAATCAGGCTGACTCAAGGTTGAAGACAATAATTGACTCTTGATTTAAAGCATTTTAAAATATTTGTATCACAGTGTTTTAGAAATACTAACGATTACTCAATGTATGCCTAAATTGGTGACTTTATTTTCCAGTTTTACAAGGTAAAATTAGAGAAAAATAAGTGGTTACTGTGATATTCACACCTGTAAGTGAAACAGCTGTACGAAGCATTGAGAAATGAGAGTGATGTAGGTGGCATGTGTGATGCAAAGATTAGAACAAAGGAGGGTCTTTCATGACCTGAAAGTTTGTACATCACCCTTCCTGTAAAATAGCATCATTGCAAGATCAAACATATCCGTTTACTATCTCTTATTTGCACCCAAGAGATACTGTCATCTGGTATATGAAGAGAGATTGACAGTAAGAAGGGAAATGTCATTCTGGAGCAGAGAGATGTCCAGTCATCAGATCATGAACATTAAAAATCACAAGAAGCCATACAGGCATAAAATGTTCTTGCAATAGTTGCTCCTAACCCAGGCATAACTGGAATGCCAACATGCGGTGTTGACTTTTGTAAGTTTTGTTTTTCATCTCTATTGCCATAGTGAATTCCTCTCCGGAACTTTCTTCTATTTCCAATTTTTATCAGAGAAGAAAAAGTGAATCGCTTGGAGGTTACTTGAGAATGTTTTATATAAATGTTGAACATTGTGAATTTTGTATCTCTTTCAAGATCACTGCCCCTCCACTTTCTCTGACATCTTTCTGAGTAGTATCACCAATTTCCTGAGAATTTAGGACCCTCTGTGACTTTTCACACTGAATAAGCTGCTGAAAATGGGAACCAAGAGGTTTGACAATCTTTCTGGAAGTCAAACCCAGGGTAATAAATTGGAAGGCAGGCGATCCTTCTTAACTCTGCAAGCAGCAGTTAAGCCTTTTTTTTCCTCTCATTTTGCAGCACCTCCAAGAAACTTAAGAAAGAGAGGTGGCCTAGAGAACCCTCACTGCTACAGGCACTGAGAAAGAGACACAAAGATAACAGCCTCTGTCACAGAACAGAACAGTCCATGATGGCTCTCCTGCAGGAAGTATAGGAGTGAGGCTAACACGCTCTGTGTGGACTCTTGCCTGCGTCTGCCACTGAGATGCAGAGAAGTTCATAAATACTCACTTCGCAGCAACTGCCACAGCTGCCAGGCTCCACAGGGAGGAGATGCCACACGTGTCCTCAGTGTGCCCAGAGGTAATAACAAACCAGGAGAGATGGCCTTGCCCCTGCTGGGCTTGGGACTCCAGGTGACCCTCTCAGACACACATGGTCAGCATCAGCGAGAGTAAGTGGATTCACCTGCTCCTGGCTTCCCCAGTTGTTTCTATCACTGATTTTTAAAGTTGACTTTAATTTCTTCTGCCTGTCTATATTGTATAAACTTATTTAAATGTACTTTTTGAATAATTTAGGTTATTTCTAAGTAATTATCTAAAAGTAAGAGTAAGCTCTAATAATGGAAGTCCTTAAGATTTACTTCTCTAGCGCCCCTGGCCCACTCCCCACTCCACTAACAGACCTCTCACTGCTTGTATTTACCTCTTGTTTCTGGCTTTTAATTTTTCATCAGATGTGGCAACTGATCCTGAATCTTAATTTCAGACCCTTGACTTACCTCCTAGAATGCAGTTATTTACTCAGAACTGGACCAGACAGAATGCAGGCAGGTGCCACTAATTTGGGATAGATGGTTATGATCATACAACAAAAGAAAACACATACGCAATGACCTTTAACTAGAAACTATATAAATCATAGCAAGCAGAAATCATGACCTCAGTCCAACAGACTGATATTTATTTTAAAGAATTATATATTCCTATATTGGGGTTTGAAATGAAAGGACAATTGGAAAGAAGGAAGGAAGCAAGCAAGGAGGAAGAAAAGGAAAAGAGAGAGAGGAGGGAGGGAGGAAGGAGTAAAGCCAAAGTTTAGTGACAGGATGAGGCATATGTGGATTAACAGCAACTTGATTTAATAAGACATGAGGTCTGACTGACTTCAAGGACAATCATATAAAGAAAGGTAAAAGTTTTCCAACTCTTTCAACGCAAAGAGTAGTATCTCAAGATGGTTTGTTAGTAGAAAGATTAGGGTTATTACCCTGATGCTCCTAATCATAAATTAGGATCAATGGCTGAAAATTACAAGGATGTAATTTCCAGCACATTCTAAAAGAAGTTGTAATCTCATCCAAGAAAAAAGTCAACTGCTTGATATGATTAGGAATGATCTGTCACTAGAACTATTCAAAGAACAGTTAAAAACACTCATGGATATATTAGGGTGTACTTGGAAACAAGAATGTAGTGAGGGTGTTCCATTCCAATTTTAAATAGAATTTCATTTTATGACAAAATAATTCAGTGTTTAAGAAATATAGAAAAGATATCTCACTAAAGTCATTTTAATTAATTTTTTAAAAACTGGGAGTCCATGCATGTTTCTTAATTTCATACTTGTAAAACAGGAGTTAGAAAGTGACTGACACTGGTAAATAAGTTCACTTTTCTACATGGCTCTTTTATATTTCTACCCAGAGCATGCCAGTATAGTCAGAATCCAAAACACGGAAAGCCTAAAGGAATCACTGTTCCGAGAGACAACTGCATTGATGAAGGTGACAGAGGAAGACAGCTCAAGAGAAATGAATGCATGAAAAGGAAAGAAACTAAGAAGGGAGGAAAGTGAGAAGGTGAGTAAATTAGAGTGAAAGCTCTAAGTCCTGACCTTTCACCACAATCATAGTTCAACTAGTAGCTACATAATTAACTGAATCAGTTAGCATCAACGTAGACACAGCATTACAAAGGAAATGGCCTTAGTCCCCTCCCATGTGCAAGTCAGAGAGTTGGCAACCCAAAGAGACAACATAACAGCTAGAATTTGGATTTCATATGAATAATCTCTAATTATGACAAAATAATTAGAGTGTCCATCTGCCATTATTGGTGTTGTGAAAAAGAGAAAGCAGAAAATGTTCTCTCCAAAGTTATCTTGAGAACCTGGATTTTCATAGAAGTACTCTTGTGATGTGGTAGAAATAAAATGGACTTTGTGGTCCAAAGAGATATGATCAAAGCACAACTCTTCTAACCAAATCACAGTGTGACACTGAGCAACCTTACCCATTTTAGCCGTAATTTATTCAACTTCAAAATGGGATAATAGCCTCTATAAGAGTAAATGAGGGTGTATCTAGTTAGTGTGTAGCTGACTAGAACCCTTCCCAAAGGGGGTGAAATTGTGGGTTTTGCTGCTTTCCAGAGCCTGATCTGAAGCCTTTCTGGCTCAGAAACATTACAGCAGTGTCTCAGAGTGGAAGGATTTAGTGTTTCTCACAAGAACTCTCAGAAGAGATGAATACATGGAACTGAATACTTATTTTATATATGTTCTGACATATAATTACCTTGGAAACTCAATACGGCTCTCCACAGGTAAGCTTTTTTAAGAAGAAAAATTGATCAGAAAGGGGTTTGGTGGATAAGAAATTAGGGGCAGGGAAGGATTGGGTTAGGTGATCTTATTCTCATGTTTCATGACATCTGGTTAAGAAAACCCAGTTCAGCTGCTTCTGCATGGAAATTGACTTGAAATGGGACAATTATATTTGCATTGCATTGTCCCAGGCACTCTCTTCCCACTGTGGTCTTTGAATGGGTGCTGTCTACTTTGATATCCTTGACTCCCCTCTTTATTCTTTGTTCCTTTTCCTAAGCAGTCCCTTTCTGATTGACACAGTCTTTATTTAAAAGAGTATATTATATCATACGTTAATTTAATAAGTGAAATTTGAAAGAAAGGCAGACTTAGTTTCACATCCCAGCTCTTCTTAACTACAAGTTTGTAGCTTTGAGAAAGTAACAACTCTTCATGTCTGAGTTTCTTATATGTAAAATAGCCTTCAAAACTGTATCTGCCTCATACGTTGTTTTCTGGAATAAATACAGTAAAATTGTGTTTGCCTTCTATTTTGGTACTATTATTATTCCTACTCTACATACTAGTAAGCACAGGTTTATAGAGAGTTATATGACTTAATACTACAAACACTAGTAAGTGCACGATCCAGAATTCAAACACAAATGTATTGACTCCAAAACCCACTGGCTTAACCACTACTCCACAGAGGAAGCTGACAGGCTGCTATGTGAGCCCTTCTAAAATAAAGAATGCGTTTGATGGCATAAACCCTTCTGAAGTCTGCCCATCATACTTAATAAGGGATATGGTGAAGTTGTTCTGCTTGGCAGCATCCTCAGTGTTAGATGCTTTCTCTTTCCTGTTGCATCCTTGTGATTTCACACCAACCTCCCTTATTTTTACTGCTTTTGCTCTACTGACATTTTGTTGCCATGGTAAAAAGCTCACTCCTGTTTGAAATGAGAAGAACCATCTACTCCGTTTTCGTTTTAAATAAACTCCAGTTTATTTGAATTAACACTGACACAAGTGCCTTAAGCCCCACAAAATCCTTCCCACTGGCCTCTCTCCCAAGCCCTTTCTGATTATCTCTGCTCCCTAACCCCCAAGTTTATTCATTTGACAAGAAGCCCTGATTGTATGCTGTGATAAATGTGTGAATGATGTGTCATGACTGCCACAGATTTGCTTACACAATTGTGATTCACATAAACCAAACTTTAACCTGATCTGCCTTGTCCTCCTTCCTCCCTAGACACTTTAATAATTTTGCCTCTGAACTTGGCTTAATTCCCTTTTTGCCTCAGGCTCCACTAACGGAGACACCCCTGCAATCCAGAATCCTCTGCTGTTTGAGTATTAATAAAATGCTTGTGTCTTATATCTTTGGAGTTTGGCACTTCATTAGTGCCCCATCCCCATCCAATAAGTTCCTTAACGATTACCACCAAAACCCTTGGTCCATTTAAAATACTGTTTAAATACCATCTTCCTATTCTTGCACATAGTTCCCCTTTAAAAAGGCTTTATAAAAACCCCAATCCTAAAATAAATTGAAAGGAATGGGCATCACCCTGAAAACATCATAAAATTCAATACCTCATTGACTTTATCCTCTCCACAGAAATTCTCTTTTCCTCTTTTTTCCTATTTTTGTTGAATCTGTAAAGCTCTTCCTTGTTATGCAAAGTATACCGTATTTTTTTATTTATCAAAATTTGATCAACTATGCAGTGGGGTCAAAGACAAAAAGATTAAAATGCTGCTGAGTTTAGTTACTAAAGATTCCTTTCCCCTCACCATCCTGGAATCCAATTATACAGAAGACATCAATTCTTTATGTAAAATATTTTCTGATTAACATTCATCTCAGTTTTTAAACGACTATTACTACCCAGGTTCAGGGCTTTAATTCTTCACGTCTTTAATATTCCAGTACTCTCCACTTTGATTCAGTACTACAAGTGAAGCTCTGACCTTCATTACTACACATACAGAGAGAGGAGGGAGGGAGGGAGGGAGGGGGAGAGAGAGAGAGAGAGGCATCCTATATCACATACACACATTTTTTCAGCCCTTCTTTATAACTCCCAGTAGTTATCATCAATTACAAAATTTATTTGAAATACTCTTGTCATTTCAAACTGATAATTTCAAACAGTCCACACACTCAGCTTTATGTTTTTCTACTTTGCAGGTTCCCATCTTATCACTCTTTTTAGTCTTAGGCCTTCTTGAACAAAGAGTACCCTTTCCAGGCTTCCCTGGTGGTGCAGTAGTTGAGAGTCTGCCTGCCGATGCAGGGGACACGGGTTCGTGCCCCGATCCGGGAAGATCCCACATGCCGCAGAGCGGCTGGGCCCGTGAGCCACGGCCGCTGAGCCTGCGCGTCCGGAGCCTGTGCTCCGCAACGGGAGAGGCCACAACAGTGAGAGAACCGCGTAAAAAAAGAAAAAAAAAAAGAGTACCCTTTCCTATTCCAAATTCATGTATTAAGATTCTATTCTTTCTTTTTTCCCAATTTTCGATTTTAAAAAATTCTAAATTTCCATTGAAGTTGATAGAAAGGTGCAAAGGACTTTACTACATTGGCTTTAACTCTCTTTGCCCTCATTCCTTTCCACATGCATAAGCACACACACACACATTCACATGTGCATATATACCCAAGATCCGCTTGATATTGAATGATAGACATTTTCACACTTTACTTTTAAGTAACCCAATATTTATTTCATAAAAACAAGGGCATTATCTTACCTTACCACAATATTATAATTACACCTTTCAATCCAGTTTTCATTTCAGTCACTATTATGAGAGGTGGTTCTTGTTTACACCGAAAGCTTACCATTTTATGCACCTTGCCATATATCTTAACACTTTTCTCCTTCAGAACTTACTTTAGCAAATGTACTTGGAAATGTAGGTGACATACACCCACAGGAAGCTACTCTCAACCAATAGGAGTCTTGAAGCAGTGGATAAATATCCTAGCCCCTTGTCTTTCACTTACATTTCTGGAATGCATTCTACACAGCTCAGCAGAGAATTTCTAGAGGAACAGTTACCCAGATGCTTACAGTAAACAGCTGCACTAAAGCTGCACCATTTATGTAAAGACTGTTCTTCCCTCTCTCACTTTCTCCACTCCACTTCTCTTCCTGGACTCACCCTTAAAATAAACTATTTAAGTTGTCTCAACTATTCAACTATTCAAGTTGTCTCAAGCTCTCATCTTGGGAGAATCAAAACTAAGACGACACCAAACAAATTTAATGTTGATTTAACATTATTATTTAATATTCAATTTATATACAAATTTCTTTAATAGTCCAAAAAAATTTTTTTTCCTAATACAGGATCCAATCAAGGATCACACAAGCTAAAATAACCTCATCTCCATCATTTGTTTGTTTTTCTCATGGCACTGACTATTTAAAGTATCTTGGGCCAGTTTTCTTATAGTATGTCTTATAATCTGGATTTGCATATTTTTTTCCTCCATGATTATTTCAGGTTACACACTATGTAAGTGGTATTGTGTAATTCCCATTCAGTGATGTCAGAAAAATTTTTTTCCAATTTTTGAAGACTCAGTTCTATCTGATCTCTGCATTGGAAACCATTTGTTTTACTCAGTCTACAAGTGACCATACCCTGGATGAACTGTGAAATCCCATAGCATGTGTTCTGTTTCACAGAAAAGGCTCTGAATGCATACCTGAGCACTCCACCAAGACGATAAGCCCAGGGAAACTCATTATTATATCTTGAACAACTTTTCAGTTCTTCAAGTGACTTTCAAAATGTTGATGGTTTTCAACTGAGTGAATGAAAATATAAATAACCCCAATATAAGTTTTTAGATGTTACAATAACTCCACTTCCACATATATTAATTAGCATGGTGATAATGTTTTTCTCCTTCACTTAATAATCTATAGGAGAAAATTAACAAACTTCAACATAGCTGAGGTCACCTAACTATGGAAAACTAAGTAAAATATTATCTATACACACATACACACATACATAAATAAATATGTGCATACAAATATATATCTGCATATATATTTCTGTGAGTTTTTAATACTTGGGAATGAAGTAGGTTTTTTAAATTATGAAATATGGTCTGTTATTTCAGTAATTGAGTATTAAAATTTTTGACATTTTCATCTTTAGAAATACAGCCCATTCACAACCAGTCATTTGTTAAATTTGGAAACTATTCATTTTCTTGGTAAGTTTCTCCCCTTCAGGATGTACATACAATGCAAGTTAGTGCACCAGAATATTTTTAACACATCCTACAGAGAAATGAACTTGAAATCCATGTAGCAAAGAAAATAAATTTACCCTGGATCCTAGTTTTTGCAATGACAGGGTATCTTACTGATCTCCCACTCTTTGCTCACCTGCATGGCCATTATGTGCTAAGCAAACATTATTGTGAATTGGCACTAGTTTTCTTTCTTTCTTTCTTTCTTCCTTTTTTCCTTTCTTTCTTTCTTTTCTTCCTTCCTTCCTTTCTTTCTTTCCTTTTTTTTTTTTCAGATCTTCAACAGCACCACAAAACCTGCCACTCAAAATGTCTCTACAAGGGGTTATCTATTTCAAGTTGTAAAGGAGATTGTATAGAGGAAAAAAAGGAATCTTCTCCTAAGAGAAGTGTTATTTTCTATTATAATGTCCTGTCAAGCATTTTATCCTGTGGTTCCTTCAGCTTTAAAAGGAATACCATTCTTCAATTCTCTCCAAAATGCTAATCATTCTAATATTTCAGAGACTAATCTAGCTAAACAGATTTTCATGGTTGTTGTTAATCTACTATATCAGCCATATTGCTGCTATCTTTTTCAGTTCTAGCCCCACAGAATTGCAGGGACACCACATTCACCAGTCATGACAGATTAGCCATAACCAGCCTGCCACTAAATTCTGTATTGCTCTTCAATGTCCATTCTTATTGTTTTGACCTGGTTCTGTTTCAGCTAGCTTTTCATCTGATATCTGGCTTTTGCTCCCATATGCCATTTATAGTATGGGCTCCTGACTTTTTCGTTTAGTATCAACATCTGGTCCACCCATGTTCTCCTTCCTGCTTTCTCATCAAAGACTTAGGCTTTTTTAGTTATAGCTAAAAAGTCAGTAGTGGAAATAGAATGGAATTTTTAAAATTCCATTAATCCACAAAAAGAAAGGAATATAGGCTCTTACTTTCCTTCCTTCTTTTGCTAACAAAGAAGAAAGGGACAAAGAGAAGGAAGACAAACCAAAGAAGAGAGGGAACAGAGAAGAGGGGAAACAAAGTTTAAAAAATGAGTAGCAAGATGAAAGATTTAAACTCCACTGGTAAAAAAAATTAAAATTAAAAGAGATGATCATATCTGATTTTTAAAAAGCAAGATCAAACCATATGATGTCTACAAAAATACCTCTGTAAACCACTTTAAAACACAAATAGGTTAAAATAAAAGGGTGAAAAGGCTATACCATACAAATAAGAATAAGAGAAAAAGCTGGAGTATCTGTATTAATATTAGACAAAGTATATTTCAAACAAGAGATACTACCACAGATAAAGAATGACATTTCATAATGATAAAAGAAAAAGGTTTATTCATCAAGAGAACAGGACATACCTAAATATCTATGCATCTAATTACAGAGTTTCAAAGTACAGAAAGCAAAATACGAAAGAACTGAAAAGAGAGAGACAGACAAATCCACAACATTAAATGGAGATCTCAATACTCCTCTCTCAATATTTGGTAAAAGAAATAAGTAGAAAATCAGTAAGAATCTCAAAGAATTGATCAACTCTATCAGTCAAATTGACCTAATTGAAGTGTAAAAACCATACAGCCTCAAAAAAGAAAAATATACCTTCTTTCCAACTGCACATAAAACATTAACCAAGATAGACCATATTCTGAACCACAATGCAATCAAAGAGGGAAGATACAAATTACAAGTATCAGGAATAAAAGCAAATACATGACCAGAGATCCCACAGACATTAAAAGGATAACAGAGGAATACTATGAATAACAGCATGCTAATAAATTCAACAATTTAGATGAAATGGAAAATTTCTTAAAAGACTCAAACTACCAAAACTGACTCAAGACAAAATAACCTAAATAGTCCTATATCTGTTAAGAAAATTAAATTCTGATTCACAGCTTTCCCACAAATAAAACTTGTGGCCCAGATGGCTTCACTGGCAAATCCTACTACATATATAAGAAATATTAGTACCAATTCTACACGAACTCTTCCAGAGTATAGAAGAAGATACAATTTTTTTAACACTTTTATGACACCAGTGTCACTCTGATGCTAAAATTCGGCAAAGTCATTTCAGTAAAACTTCAGACCAATACCCCCCATAAATATAAAAGAACAATTCCTTAGCAAAATTTGAGCAAACCAAATCGAGTAATACATAAAAAAATAAATTATAAACCAGTGAGTTTTATCCTAGGAAGGATTAGTATTCAAAAATCAATGTAATTCACTATATTCATATGCTAAAAATATTATTTCAATAGATGCAAAAAAGTTTTTGACATAATTCAACAAAAGAGCAAGAGAGAAAATTTTCAACTTGGTTAAGGGTATCGATGAAAAACCTGCAACTAGCATCATCTTAACAGTGAAAGACTTCATTCTTTCCACCTATGATCAGGAACACAGTGGGCACCCCTTCTTATCACTTCTATTCAACCTTGTGCTGAATGTCCCAGCAAGCACAAAATAAGAAAAAGAAACAGAAAGATTCAAAATCAAGTATAAAACCTGTCATTATTCACAAATGACAGGCTTGTTTATATAGAAAATCCTAGGGAATCTAAAAATTCTGCTAGAATTTATGAGTGAGTTTAGTAAGGTTGCATGAAGAAAGATTGAAAAAAATGACAAAAAGTCAGTTCTATGTCAACATACTACCAGTGAGCAAATGAAAATTTAAAAAAAGCCATTTACAATGGCTTAAAAATCAATAAAATATTAAGGTAAAATTTGGAAAAAATACAAGACTTGTACCTTGACAATTATCAAACATTTCTGAGAAAAATTAAAGTTACACCTAAATAAATCAGAAGATTCATGATCATAAGTTTGAATATTTTAAGATATCTATTTTTCCCAAATTCAGCTACTGGTTCAACTGAATCATAATCAATACCCCTGCAAAATGTTTTTATATATAAATAAACAGGCTGATTTTAATATTTCAGGACTTTACCTGATTTCATGACATACTATAAAGTTAAAGCAGTGTAGTCAACATGTTATTAGCATTAGGATAGACAGGTGTAACAGAATAGAGTTCAAAAATTGATCCACACCTTTATAGTTAATTGATCTTCAACAAAGGTGCAAAAACAATTCAATGGGAAAGGATAATTGTTTCAACAATGATGCTGTAACATTTGGATATCAATATGAGAAAATTGGATCTGAACCCTTAACTCTTCTATGTAAAAAATATCTCAGAGTGAATCTTAAACCTAATTGCTAGTGTGAAAACAATAAAATATCAAAAAGAAAACATAGGAGAAAACATAAATGATCGTGGATTAAAAAAAAAATTTTTAAATAAGAAAATAAAGCATGAAGTATAAAAAAGTAATGCATTAGCATTTAACAAAATTTGAAAGTTTAGTTCTTCAAAAGACATTAGGAAAATGAAAACGCAAACCATAAACAGAGAACATAAGTGCAGGACATATATCTGATAAAGAACTTGTCTCCAGAATTACAAGAATTCTTACAACTCAATAACAACATAAGATCTGATTTTGTTAAAAAAAAATGGCTAAAAGATCTGAAGAGACATTTCATAAAAAAATACATCAAAGGACAAATTAACACATTAAAAGTATCATTAGTCACTTGTAAAATCCAAATAAAGATTACAATGAGATAGTAATATATACCTATTAAAGGACTTAAAATATCAAGTTTGGGCAAGACTGTAAAGCAATGGAGCCTCTCATACATTGCTGGTGGGAATAAAAACCAATACAGTAAATTTGGAATATAGTTTGGCTGTTGATTACAAATTTAAACATTCACTTATCACAGAGCCCAGCAATTCCACACCTAGGTAGTTACCCAAGATACTATAAAAACCTATGAAGATTTATATTCAAATATTCACAGCAGCTTTCTTTAAAACAGCTAAAACCTGGATACAATCCACATTTTCATAACCTGGTTTAATGAACAGAAATATTGTGGTACATCCATGCTAAGGAATACTACTCAGCAATAAAAGCACAGGAAGTATTGAGATCTGCAACTACATGGATGAATTTCAAAGGTATTTATACCAAGTGAAAAAAACAAACAAAAAATAAATACTGCATGATTCTATTTACATGAAATTTTAAAGAGGGTAAAACTATAGTCATCTAAAGAAGGTCAGTATTTGTCAGAGCCCAGGGGATGGTGGGAAAGATGAGACATTTTGCAAAAGGGACAGGATAAGACAGTTGGGTGGTAGAAATGACCTCTGTAGCATGATTGTTGTGGTGATTACACCACTATATACACTTGTCAAAACTCATCAAATTGTACATTGAAATTGGTGAATACAAACACACACACAAAAATCAACACAATGAAACAAAATAAAACAAAATAATGTCTGCTCTAACTAATTCAATGAGATGTTTTGGGAGAAAAAAATAAATTATGCATATGAAATGTAAAATGTCCTTTTAACCTGGGCTTCCATTGTTAGCAAAAGCATAGCTGAGATACAGAGACATCCTGTTCTCTGATACCTTTTTCAAAGCACTTTCCTCCTACTCATGTGGAAAGGAATATGATTCAGGTAAGTGTTCTGCACTGCGCAAGAATGTTTTTCAGGAGAGAGAAATCAATGTTCAATGCAGGCAACACAAATCCTTCAGACATTTGTTGATTTGAGGTTACTTGGCCAAATATTAATCTTCATTTTCATTGATGTTTGGCATTGGCATTGCCAATAAATGTAATGGATTAAATTAGGTGGAAGAAATCACAAAATATTGATCATCATTCCAAAGCTGAGATGGAAATTACTTATACTGAGATCTGAAAGTCTGTACCAAAGTCACTGACTTTAGAGGGGGTTGCATGAGCACAGGGGAAATAGTCCTATTAAATTTGCAAACGATTTATCTTAGAGAATTAGAAGACTGCAGTCAACACTTTTATTTTCAATGAAGTGCATGAGATTTAACCAGTATTTTTCACCCCAAAATAAAGTGAAGCAAACTAAATAAGATGTGATAAAATATATCAGGATATCACTACACACAAAACCCCTTAAAACTTCACACATTTATGTCTTATTTCGGATCCTTTATCTCCTGAATTAAATCTTATTAGAAATTCCAGAATATAAAACAATTAACTTCCTATGGAGAGAAAAAAAAAAGTCAAAGTTTCTCATTTTTTATCGATGGATATAATCTACATTCTGGGCAGCTGCTCTGAGCAAGCACTGGTTTATCTACAGCAATCCTAAGAGAGTATATTGGAAAATGATTTCTCCTCATTTGCACTTGTTTCAAAGGTGACTCTATCATCGTCTGAAAGACAGTTGCCCCTCAGTAACAAATGATTACAGCTAAATGAATCCCAGAGGTTTGTCACTAATGTAGAACAAAGGGGTAAGAACGGGAACGGTAGCTCAAGACCTATTTTTCATCACTGAGTAATGTTTTGCTTCACTGATCTATCACTAAACAACAGCTAATGGGCTTGAGGCAGAGTGCACCCCAGGAGTGACAAACACCTCTGTTAGTGACTGGGAATCTGGGCTTGCCTGGGGCCTTGAATAAAGGCACCGACTGAGGAAGAACTGGTAGGTTAACGTTACCTTGAGTCTTCTCAAAAAGTGTTGACTGATGCTCCACATATCAGCATGACAGTCTGCAGGAGACCCGAATCCTCCTGGATGTGCATTATTATCACTACAGATGTAGCTCATTTCTCTTGGAGGAAAGAGTCACTTGGGAGGATAGCATTTTTAAAAGCATCCTCTGCTTTGTTCACAGCCATGGTTCTGAAGATTGCCTTTTTTGAAAGCCATTCAGACTTAGAATCTCTTTTTGTCTCATGCTTTTAACACTCTGTCCTGTTTTTCTCCTCTCACCCCTCCCCTGATCCCACAATACCATCAAATACCTGCTTACAAAGTAGATTTTACTTCTTCTATAAGTTATCCTAATTAACAAGAATCTCTGTTTCCATTTCCAGGTGTTAGAGAATGACCTTTGCATTAGTTTTCTGTGTGTAATTATTGCAAACAGCTAAAATGTTTTTTTTTAAAAAGGTTTTTCAGAGCAAGTTAATTAAGAATCATAGTGAAAATGAGCACCTTTTTTTTCCCCAGAGGCAATAAAATGATTTTTTATTGATAGAAAAAATGCAGGAAAAAAATAAAACCTTGATTACAGTATGTATTACCATTATTTGAAATGAACATTCCTCTCATAATTTTCAGTATTAATTACATTTTAGGACAGATTACCAATTCCAAGAAAAGAGCCATATATTATTTAACTCTTCTTAGGACACTTTTAAAAATAGTTCTAGTGAGGAGATATGCTATCAATTCAGTTTTAGAAAGAAATCAATAATAGTTTAAAATAATTTAAAATGAAAATTTAAGTGTCCAATAGCTTACTTTTGTAGGGTGATAGAATGATCTAGCATTAGATTTTTTTTTTAAATAAATTTAGTTAGTTAGTTTTGGCTGTGTTGGGTCTTCATTTCTGTGCGAGGGCTTTCTCCAGTTGCGGCGAGCGGGGGCCACTCTTCATCGCGGTGAGTGGGCCTCTCACTGTCGCGGCCTCTCGCTGTGGAGCACGGCCCCAGGCGAACAGCCTCAGTAGTTGTGGCTTACGGGCCCAGTTGCTCCGTGGCATGTGGGATCCTCCCAGACCAGGGCTCAAACCCATGTCCCCTGCATCGGCAGGCAGACTCTCAACCACTGCGCCTCCAGGGAAGCCCCTAGCATTAGATTTTATCATAAGGGATTGTTATGACACAGAAAATACTTCTTATTTTGTCTTTTCTTCTCTCACAGTGTTGAAATCTATGATTTTTGCAGTGTGATCAAGTTTTTAAAATTTATAACTATACCACAGGTCCTTCTATTCTTGCCAACAAGTGCAGTAATCTCACATTCTACAAAACTCTCTTGTTAGAAAGACTCACTTGCTTTATACATTTAAAGTCATAATCCATCCATCAATCCATCCATCTATTCTTCATTTGTTTAGACAGCAAAAAAATCATAAGGCACTTACAATATCGCAGGGACAGTAGCAGACACTGGGAATGCAAAGATAAGAAGTCAGTGTTCATGATTCAGAATTAAGCTTTAGTGGGAGGCAGAGTTGCAAATATTAAAACCACTGCACACCAGGTGATTGGTTAAAATAGACCTATGGCACAAGAGGGGTATAGAGGAAGAGCCTCAATCTTTTGGAAGGTATCAAGTAGATTCAAAGTGGAAGTAGCATTTGAACTGAGTTTTGAAGGATAGGTGGGGATAATTGAACAAGAAAGGAAAAATAATTGTAGGCATAGGGAGTACTGCTGAAAAGTGTGGAGGTAGGAAATAGGTCTTAGTATGTTCAGTTATGGAGAAGGGAATTCAGTGCTGCCGGAGACAAATGTTTGAGATAAGACCTGGAGGAACGAATAGGGCCAGGAGATGAGGCTGGATAGAAATTTAGGGAGGAGAGCATGAAGGACTTTGTAGACCTGATTTTGAAGTTTAAATACTACTATTTTTCAGTTGGAAACCACTGAGGAATTTGGAGCAAAAAAGGAGCATTATCTCTCTTCATATAAAGAAAACGTGCTTACTGAAATGTTCCTATGATAAACGTTAAAGAAATCCTTGAATTTAAAAAAATCTATCTACCCACTTACCTACCTAATTATCTATCTGTCCATCTACGTATCAAATCAGGATTTATACTGACATTCATGTGGAATATAGTATTTCCTTAGATAATTCTGATACTCTCTTTTTAGTGATTTAGATGAGCAATAATGAAGAATAAACTGTCATGAATTCTCCATATGAATGAAACATTTTATACTGCTAAGTGTCAGTCTCAAGTTTGCTAACTACATTTGGAAATGGATTAAGTGAGAAGAAAAATAGCTCCTACTGCCAAAAACACTCACCTCTATGCTCCTATTTTCAAGTTTTCTGACTCTTTCTTCTATCCCAGATACTTTCTGTCCTTCTGTCATTCCAACTCCCATTTGGCACTCTCTATCCTTCCAAAGTAGCATTTCCTGGTCTTAAGAGGGGGTTTTAAGTGATATAGACATATGTAATGTAAAATGAATGGATAAGACTTGACAACAGGATTTCCTACAATTAGGGAAATCCTGCATACAAAAGTGCTTTGTGGTTTCCAGATAAATGAGATAATACATGCAAAAACATCTAGCATAATGCTTTGTATAGTCTCTTGAAGATGAGTTAATGTATGTAAAAGGAGTTCACACTTTTCTCAGGCAGATAGCACATGGTGATGGTGATTCACACCTCTGTGTCTAGGAAAGTTAAATGCCAGTGTGAGGACAAAGAATGAGAAGAAAGCACCATATTGGAAAGTGCGTCCCATCTGGTATTGCATATATATGTGCCGTTGTGACTATTTTTCGTTATCTTGAACAGTAAGATTTTTAAAAGGCCCCAGTGTTGGAAATTGTGATCCAAGGAAAGGAAACAGGATGATTTCAAGACTAGTTGACACGTTTATTCTCATGGATATATAATATGCAAATTATAAGGTGGTAACCTACTAAAGGCAGCTTTGCAGTTTCCATATATATCAGTGAGCACACTACATTATCGCCAAGTATCATCTGAACATGCCAACAAGATATAAGTCATGATATAAGTCAGATTCTTTTACAGGAGGACTCCGGGAATGACTGAACGAGGGGGAATCAGATTCAACCTCTGATCTCCTCACTTGTATACACCCACACGCATACACAAACACATGACTGTGTACCCACCCTACCCACCCACACACACACAGTGCAGTCTTATTGAACTCTAATAAGAGCCACCAAAAT
This sequence comes from Lipotes vexillifer, assembly GCF_000442215.2. Lineage (NCBI taxonomy): Eukaryota > Metazoa > Chordata > Mammalia > Artiodactyla > Lipotidae > Lipotes > Lipotes vexillifer. The sequence goes on along the minus strand of NW_006785225.1, from coordinate 5,004,990 downwards.
CCCAGTTATCAAAGTCATAGATAAGAGAACTTTGGTTTAGGGTACGGTCCCAGGATCAAAAAACAGTACAGATTATAATAATATGGGAGACGGAGGAAGAAAGAAAAGAGATGTTACATAAGCAGTAGGACTCACCCCTGGGCAATGTCACCCAGTTCTGTCAATGAACACATGGCACGGTGACCTTAGTTTCCAGTTCTTCCAGATGGTAAGGGAAAGACTACTGCTGAATATTCTACTGTAATCAGATTTGACATGAGAATTGGTTTTCATGTGTATGTCTATGAGAAAGTATATTCACTAGCAGATCCAATTATGAATCTATGATGGCAAAAGAGATAGAAACAAGATAAGGACTGAAATATTGCACAAGAAATGTAAAGGCAATCTCAGGCATAGTTAGCATTTTTCTTTGGAATTACTTACTCAAATTCATATTGCCTAGTTGGTTCCTACATTTAAATGACTTAATCATCTACTTAAGTAAACAACTTGAAAAATTTGATTGAACCAAGAATTGAATTGAATTAAATCAAGAAGGTAAAATCTGTGTAGATGAAGTCAGCACCATAAGAAACACAAGTTCTCAGTCATATATCATCCCTTTTATTTCACAAAACACTATCCTTGCAGTTCTACTATCATTTCACAATGTGGACGTGTGGTGAGGCTCTAGTCCTAACAGACAATTTATTTCTGGATTATCTTGAGTTAACTTATTTCTTCACAGTGAATTTTGCACAGCAGCTAGTTAATTAATGAGCCTAAAGACACGGGTGTGAGCAGTTGGCCTTAGAGCAGTCCCTGTTTAATAGAAAATACATTTAGAACATTCAATGTGCTTGATTAGTCCCCCCCCAGTTAGAAAATCCTGTTTCAAACTACATGCAGTGAGGATTAATTAATATTTTCCTGCCCTTGGGGGTTTGATATTCTTAATTACTAATTGTTTTCTGAAAAAGAAAAGAAAATGTAATGTTTTCCAGTAGGAAGTATATTTAGGTGACAACTGCCAATCTAATTTGAAAACGTAAAGAAAAAAAACCTTTTCCCTCAAATTCATTTGTATAATAATGTGATGAGGGCTTACTACGTATATAATGCTGTAGAAAACTATAAAAATGTGCCTCCCACGGTCTTTGCCCTCAAACATTCTGCCATTTCATTAGGGAGATATGGCCAAGGAACATTTATTTATGCAACTGCAAAATAGCAAATAAAAAGCTCTTATTAAATAGAGGTGTATTTTGGTGAGGAGGTAGGTTAGAACCATGTCGGGAGGTCCTTGGAAAACTCAGTAGAAAAAGGCCATGATTCTTTAATGAGAGAAAAATAAATCATAGAAATATAAGTAAACATCCCTCTATTCTATTCATGGAACCAGGATTCCACTTGCTGAAAGATAAATCTAGATAATTATTCCAAGATCAAGTCATAGCCTTTAAATTCTCCAAAGTGGGGCAGGAAAGGGGACAGTTTTATTAAACTAGAACAGTGTTTCCCAGAGAATGAGGAGGAATGTTGAGTATGCAGGAACTTAGATGTCTGCTGAAACTGTTTTCATACTTAGCAATCCCTATTTAACACAGTATCCCTATTTAGTATGACATCCAAACCACGCAACTTGATTTCTTCTGAGTTGCTCCTTTAGCAAACTGTATGAAGGTGTCCAGAGACTTGTCAATACCTATTTTGTGGCTCGGACCCTTTATAATAAGACCCATCTGTGTAGGATAAGATCTAAGTAGATTTGTAAAATCTCAGCCAAAGAAAGCTGAAAGACAATGTACAGAGCTCGCTCCAGAAACTTGTAATGCCAAATATATGGAAATAAGTCCAAATTTAGACTCCGGTTCAAAGGAGCTGAGGATGGACCAGAATAAAGCAAGTTCAATCAAGAGGTGCTATGTTAGATTTAATCAATGTGGTGCTGGGGAATAAACAGGAAAGTAACCATTGGAAGGCAAACAGGTATTCAAGGATCTCTCCTATCATACCAGACACCACATCACAGCAGCATGCTTTATTTCAGAGCCAAATCTGCTGATATTCAGCCTTTCCCATTTGTGTTGTAATTGAAAAGGGTGAATTGTGGATGACAATAGGAATTTCAGTTTGGAGATGTTGAAAAATGAAGGTCTTTAACATCATGTTTTAAATACTAGAGGATTATAAGAGCTTATGCTTACATCACAAGGAGAAAGAGAATAGAGCCTGACAATTACATAAGCGGTCCAAAGGCATGATAGTCACGGATACTTTCCTAGGAATTTTATTAACTGTAATACATGACCTGTGAGCTACATATATGGTAATCACTATATTTTGTGTAGACACATAGAAGGATTTGTACTTCTCGTTTAGATTACATGAACTAACTTGTGTTACTTAATACAAAAGAACCAAGAAAAACAATAGCTAGAAAAATAACAAGTAAAAGCTTTGGGGGTAATACAACTTTAATCAATCATTTAAATGCCTTACCCTTTATTCCTTATCAACAATAGAGCCTTGAAGAGCATTAAAAAAATTAAGTTGCAAAAGCCTAATATGAAAAGAAATAGATAGTCCCTTAATTCATAAACACTGTTTTAATAATTGTACGTATTGCAATGATTACAGGTACAAAAATGACTCATAATGAAGGTAAGAATCGATATCTGCCTGCCTAAACTGTAAATAATTATAGGTACTACAAACTTCACACCCACCCAGGACTTGATTCATTCCTAATGAAGACTGGACAATCAGTAGGTTGGATCCATGCCCTAATCATGAGACACAATGTTCGTAGTTGAAAGGGGTGTCTGCAAAATAAACTGCTACCTATTCTGCATCATCTCTCCTTTCTCTGTGTAGTTTTATTTGCCTTGGCTTACACATAACAATTCAGGCACCCTTATCTGTCACTCTGCCTTCCAGGCTGTGACTTGAACACAAACCTCTTTACAAGGATCTCAAATTGTTGTTTAATTTTTACTAGCTAACAAAACTATGGTCTTCTTTTTGAACCAAAGAGAAGTCTTGGAATCATTTTGCTGCCAAACACCTAAATTAGAGAACTGACCCTGTTCAGATTTTCCGTGGTTCTCCCCAGACTGATCAAGCATTTAGATAGAGGCATAAAAAGAGAGAAATCTAATAATGCCATATTAAAGACTGTGAATGGACTGTTTGCATATTCCTAAAACTTGAGAAGTCAGAACAATAGCCTGGATAGTTCTGCCAGCCCAGCCAACTCATCCCTTCCCTCTAACACATGTGTCACTGCTGGGCTTCTGAGCAGAGCTTGCATGAGTCAATAAGGAGGGAGAATTCAGGAACACTGCATTGCAAATCTCTGGTAACTCAGAGAGAAACAGATTTTTTTTTTTTCTTAAGCGAGACACATACCTGTAGTATGAGGTTTCATTCTTGGAGATGATCGTATTTCTTCTATCAATTCATTCTCTTATGACTATAAGCATACAAATACTCTGGCTCAGTTTCCCTGACAAAATCATGCTGATGGAAAGCTATCTGGACAGTCATTCATGATTTAGTAAGACTCGAAGGAAGCTTTACAGTTAAAGTACATCATTCTTTTTTTTTTTTTTTTTGCTGTACGCGGGCCTCTCACTGTTGTGGCCTCTCCCGTTGCGGAGCACTGGCTCCGGACGTGCAGGCTCAGCGGCCATGGCTCACGGGCCCAGCCGCTCCGCTGCATGTGGGATCCTCCCGGACCGGGGCACGAACCCGTGTCCCCTGCATCGGCAGGTGGACTCTCAACCACTGCGCCACCAGGGAAGCCCCTAAAGTACATCATTCTTTAACCTCACTTGCCTGTCAAAGAGTAACTGAATATACAAAATATAAAAACTTTTTAAAGGTCATTTCTACTTGAAACTCCCCAAGGTCACAGACAGAAAGAAATATGACCGGTTCTATTAATTCAATTTAGGAGATGGGAGAAATGAGGCATGGGAAAGTTTAGTTATCTGCTCTCATTTTTCTACTTTACATACTTTTATAAGATGCAAATACCAAATAATGCACCTTGCAGTCAAGCACTTAAAAGATTATGCTCGGCAGAACCCCAGTTTGAGGGGATATTAAAAGGGCCAAAATAAGTTTTGAAAACTCCAGTTTAAATATAATTAAACTCTAATGTGGGGGAGTCCTAAAAATAGATATGCTAGATTAAATTGTTGTTTTTTTTTTTTCAAATCTCTCTTAGCTAGAAGAGTTGTCAAGACTTCACAGATGGGCAAGGACAGAAAACAACCTTGGAATAGACTTCCTGTTTTTGCAAATAAAAAGTTGAATGGCTTTTCTTAGATATTTCAATATTAGTTTAGTTGGCTTCACTTACCTGAGACAAAACTGTCAAAAAAATTTAGGCGATAAACAAAGAACAAAGTAAAAGGATGGTTCTAACCTTGTAGAAGTTGCTCATCAGAGAACAAGAAACGTACGGCGATGGGGAGGGATCGTTTTGTGTCTGTGAGATAGTTGATTCAGGAATGAGGAATGAAGTGGTGCTCTCTGAGCTGGCTGGCACTCAGAGAAGTGGCTTTACATGTGAACCCCAAGTGCTGAGTGCAAAGAGCTAGAACGTTTATAGAGTTCAGCCTTTTGTGCATGAAGCCCTTTTGGGTGATGGTCACATTTCCCTTCAGTTACCACTGAAAGGTATTCACTATGGCAGGCAAAGAAGGACTCAACTGTATCACCACCTCCAGCCCGCTATTCAGGAACAGGCTCACAGGTGTGCTCAGATCTTCAGAGCTTGGTAGACCATAATTTCCACTAGAGAGTCTCACCCTCGCCACTTGACTGGGGAGCCCCATCTGTTCCACCAGAGACACTCAAGTGCCACTGGTGCTCTGAGTCCCTGGTTGCACAGTGAGGGGTTCAGCACTCAGCAGTAGTGGTCCAATGTAACAAGCATCCCCATAAGCATAATTTTGAGGACAGTGGACATAAAACCTGATCTATTCTCCTTATGCCAAGGCAGCTAATAAGCCTTTAGAAATACTGAGGGAGGGAATTAAACGAGTTTAACTAGTTGACAAGTTTTTGCACTTTAGTAAAAGACACCACCAGCCTTTATAATAGCAGCTGCCTACTTGTAACAAATATTGTGGCTGCTGTGGGAGTCCAGGATTTACCCCCTTTTTTTTCTGCCTTCAAGCTCTACTTTCCAAGAAGGCTCCCTTCAGCATCCATGCTCCTGCATTCCATACTGAGATTAAAATGAGTCAGGTTGAGTTCTTCCTCTTGGGAACTGGTAAACTCTCAAAAATTTTGGGTATATAATGAAGAAGGCTATCTGCCGTCACTACCATTCTGAGATTGATGGTAATATGGAACTTTTACCTCAAACTATAAACTAAACAAAGAAACCTCCAATTAAAAATTATCTTTATTACAGGATTTTTTTCAGAGCCTTAAAAATGCTAATATGCATTTTAATATGTATTGGAAATCTAAAAATAAATAGTGTTCTATATTCCCAAGCATTTCATCATGGAGTCCTATTTATAAAAAGCGCCTCATGAGACACACTTTGGGAAATGTTGGAAAGTGTTCAGAATTCTTTCTGAGCTCTTGATAAGGCATCGGTGAGGCTATGAAGTGCTTTTTACTCACAGCAATTGTCTGGACCACTGCTGTGGCTTAAATTGAAAGCCAGACAATGAATGGCTTTCCCATTGATATCAAACTACTTAGATTCCTTCATTCTAATCTTTGCACTTAGAAGTAGATATAAGAAGTTTCATTTGCTAAACAAACATCTTAACTATCTCACTAAAAATAGCTCATAAGAGAATTGTTTTAATTTTAACTTAAGAAACAGCTAATTTTAAAGACTGTGAACATGTATTTTAGGGACCCATAAAAAAACACAAAACAGGGCTTCCCTGGTGGCGCAGTGGTTGAGAGTCCGCCTGCTGATGCAGGGGACACAGGTTCGTGCCTCGGTCCGGGAAGATCCCACATGCCGTGGAGCGGCTGGGCCCGTGAGCCATGGCCGCTGAGCCTGCGCAGCCGAAGCCTGTGCTCCGCAGCGGCAGAGGCCACAACAGTGAGAGGCCCGCATACCGCAATTAAAAGTCACATTAAAAGTCACATTTATATGACAAAATTTACCACAGCATTCATTTCACATAAGAATACACATTTTAATTTCATCCTTAACATTTATTAAAGTAATAATTCCTTTGAATATTTTTCACAAAACAATTATGGAAATATTATCAAGTTTGAACATATTCTGAAAACCTTTTAATTTAAGGAAAGCACCCACTGGCCTTAGCAATGATTATTCTATCTAACCAGGCACTTAAAAATGACAGGGTCAAAGTCCTGGATGTGACATTTAAACCCTTTAAATGCCCTAATACAAATTATGCATTATTCACAAATCCAAAATAAAATGGCAAGGTCAGCAAAGAGCATCTCCCACATTTACAATCTGAATAAATTATTAAGCTTCTATAATTATCTTTGCCTTATCAAAAAGCATCCAACACCCTGCCCAGCCCCACTGTGGGTTTCTAGGTCATTATGTCCCTTTGCTATTTCTCAGAAAATTAAATAATCAAAAACTGTTGCCCCATTTCAGGACTGGGGAAAAAAAGGAAATAGCAAATGGTCAAACATTATTAAGAAAAAGAACAGGGTGAATGAACTCTGAGCAAAATTTTAAAGTCAGTCTTTGATTGCTCCAACTTCCCTTTTTTCTTTCCCACTATTGAAGTCTGTGATCTGGAAAGAATCTGTGCTCTGTTATTCACATGAGGTAGAGTCTCAGCTATATTGACTGTGGAATTCTAATATGTTTGTGTATGGACAGCTTTTTAACCGAGGTGCCTGTTGAATGGGTAACCCCTGTATTTCAGCTCTCTGGACTCCTCATGTGCTTTAATATTCAATTAAAATGGCTCATAAGGTGGCCGTCTGCAAACCATGAAGAGAGCTTTCACCAGGAAGTGCAGCAACCAGCAACTTGATCTTGGACCTCCAACCCTCCAGAACTATGAGAAATAAATGTTTGCCATTTAAGCCAAAAAAAAAAAATAAAAAAATAAAATAAAATAAAATGGCTCATAACTCCATGCCATTAACTATTGGAAGTCTATCTGGTAATCAAGATTTCTAAGGATCTCTCAATGTGGAAAGCATATTATCAAAGTATCTTCTGGGAAATTCCCTGGCGGTCCAGTGGTTAGGACTCTGCATTTCCATTGCAGGGGGCACAGGTTAGATCCCTGGTCAGGGAACTAAGATCCCACAAGCCATGTGGCATGGCCAAAAAAAAAAGTGTCTTCTGATATTACCAAAATCATTGTCTCTTCTCCTAGTTGCTGCTATCAACTTTCTGTCCCCCTCCCCTACAAAAGAAAATAAACCCTCTTCCTTTATGTTTCAAGGCAGCATTAACACAAATTATTGTTAAGTAGCAAAACTATACTAAAGGTTTGGTATAACACTGAGATTACAGGAGAAAATAAACCATTGACAGTGAATATTAGCCAAAAGTGTTGTAAACTCCCTCAGCCATTCCCACCTCCATAAATTCCTCCTTTACTATTAATATATTTTGATGAAATGTTAAAAATTAAGAATAATAATAATTAAGAAAAACATCTTTAGTGTAGCAGACAATGCTGAGTATCTTCAAAAATTACCTTATTTAATATTCCCAACATGCATAAGGAGTCAGGATTTTCATTTTTATGCTATGGATGAGTAATGAACTGAGGTTTATGGGGGTTAATTAAGTTGTTCAAGGTCAAACTAGTAGTAAGTTATAAGAGTCAGAATCTGAACCTAGGTTTCTCCGATGTTGATGCACGCTTTAAAAAAAATGGGATTGTCAATGGAATGTTAGCTATAAAAAAGAATAAAATATTGCAATTTGCAGCAACATGGAGGGACCTAGAGAATATTATACTTAGTGAAGTAAGTCAGACAGAGAAAGACAAAAACTATATCATATGTGGAATCTAAAAAAGAAAAAAAACACATGGATCTATATACAAAACAGAAACAGACTCACAGACATAGAAAACAAACATGGTTATCAAATGGTAAAGGGAAGGTGAGGGATAAATTAAGAGTATGGGCTTAACAGATACAAACTACTACACATAAAATAGATAAGCAACAAGGATTTACTGTATAGCAGAGGGAGTTACATTCAATATCTTGTAATAATCTATAATGGAACATAATCAGAAAAAAACCTGAATCACTATGCTGTTCATCTGAAACTAATGCAATACTGTAAATCAACTATACATCAATTTTTAAAAAGGGAGGGAGGATTGTAGTTTGGATAGCAGTGTACACCTTTACCATTTGATAAATTTGCTGGACCATAGTAGTAGTTATCTCAGAGCCCTAAGGAGTTTGAAAATGGCCTGAAGGCATGTTGGGGATTTAGGTGGCTCTCAATCTCACTCATTCCCCCTTGTACAAGGTGATTTATTAGGTCAGAAAAACAAGTTGAGCTTTCCCTGATGTTAGAAGCCAACACCAAATCAATTCATTCCAGCAGGAAAACCCAAAACACCATCTAATAATAAAGCTGTGATAGGCAGCATGGCATTTTGAGCAGGTCAGAAATCATCTCATTTGCTGGCATCACCATTTACTGGCAGTAATACAATGGGAAATTTAATCTGTCAAAGCTAAAAAAGCTATAAAATTGGAATATCCAGTCAAAGCGTCATTGATAATATTTAATGTGATCATATAATTAAGCACATTGCCTGACACATAGTAAATGGTGAATAAATTCAGGAACTATTATTATTGCTGGTAAGAATATTATTATTTTTACAGTACTGTTTTTAAAACAGTCTATTGGAACTCTTGAGAAAAAAACCATGATACCTATACTTAGTTTAAAAAATACGGTGGATTAAAGTTATCAATCTCAATATCAATTTGCCCTATAACATTCAATCTGACTATACTTTAATCCCTGAATCTTCTATATTATATTCCAAATTTCCTTTATTATAGTTTCAGAACAAGTAGACAATGACTTAGTTTTAATCTGGAAATCACAGTTTTCCTTTAAAGATGTGTGATTCATTATGCAATTCAAAGAGCCAGGGCACCTTTTTTTTTTTTTTTTTTTTTATTTTGCGGTACGCGGGCCTCTCACTGCTGTGGCCTCTCCCGTTGCGGAGCACAGGCTCCGCACGCGCAGGCTCAGTGGCCATGGCTCATGGGCCCAGCCGCTCCGCGGCATGGGGGATCTTCCTGGACCGGGGCACGAACCCGTGTCCCCTAAATCGGCAGGCGGACCCTGAACCACTGCGCCACCAGGGAAGCCCCAGAGCACTTTTAAACGCCCCCCCCCTTTTTTTTTAACAGCAGACTCACCATTATATGCAAATGAATAGGTTAAGCTTTCTTCGTTTATTAGAACCATAATTAGACAAATTTTCAAGGAACATTGTTTCTAACAAAGCCTTTACCCCCACCCTGTGCAAAACTCATGCATATTCAAAGGATTATGTTTCACAAAGTGTCCCAGCTTAATACCAACTTACTTATTTTCCATGTATGCAATATTCTAGAAGTCCAGTGTTTGCTGGGTTCATTAACATTTTCATTTTTTTTCTCTTCTTTAAAATTCACCAGTTGGTAAATTAGAAAAAATTGAGATGCACTAAAGACAATATAGAAGGTCCACACTCTCAAATCTTTTATCTAACAGGCTGTTAGGAAGTTTGGCCTAATTATACATTTTCTCTAGTTAAAAATGTCCAAGCATGCTGGAGTTTAGTTAAGTGATTCTGATTTTACTATAAGCACAATAGGAGGAGCACTTCAGGGTGGATGGCTCTACAGGCTGGTCTGACTGCTTAATTATTTTGATGGCAGCACGTTCTTAAAAGCAATGATGGTCTAGGTCATGCTAGTACTCTGTCAGACGACTTCAGCAAATGGCATGTTTTCATGTTTAAGTATTTTGGGACCAATTTTAAAGTGGTAATGATGGATATGCTCTGTGAAATATGCTAACTCTTGGTACAGCTGGGTCTGAGACTGTGTCTGTGGTGGTTATAGGCATACAGTTTGAAGTTTGGCTCAGTCACTTATAAGCTGCACAAGTAATTAGAATTCTCTGATTTGCTCTATTTTTTTCTTCTGGCAAACATGACCACGTGGACTAATTTGCAAGTAAATTAGAACCCACCGAATACCAGCCAACTACAAAAAGACAATTATAATCGGCAAGGCAATGGCCATCCTTTATTTTGATGTTGTAACATAATGAAATTGATTCTAAAAATGACATGATTTCAACACCTTCATGGCTTATCTTCTCCATCAGCATTGCATTTTTTTAATATCTGGTGTGGAAGGAATTTAAGGCTAGTAACTGTTTCTCGATTCTGTTTGTATTCCTCCAGGTTGTGCAATAAATACTTGTTTGCACCATAATATAAGGAGACAATTTGATGATTTTCTAGGTGTTGTTGCTTTTAAAGCTTATTCCTCTTATAATCCAGATTGAGCCATGGTGAGTGTGAGTGTGTGTGTGTGTGTGTGTGTGTGTGTGTGTGTGTGTGTGATATGTCTAATGGGTGGGGGCAAGGGGAAAAATGGAACATTTACAGAAGTGACACCTCTTTAATTCCTTATTAATCTTGTTAAAATGCTCATTCAATTTATTTCAATTCCGAAACATAATTAGCACTGTTTCTGTGTCCAGCATCCTTTTCCCTCTTGCAGGAAGTGCCAAGCCCTTGATAACAGACAGTAAATAATTAGTTAAGACTTAAGTCAGATTCAGAGTATCTTAGTAACGGAATGAGTAGAAATAATCTTGTTTTACTCTTGTCAATTTATAGATATGGATGCATGGCTCACAACTGTTAAAATATGACTAAACCCACAGGGCTACTGATGGCAGAAGTAATCAGCTCTAGAATCCACGTCTACAGGCCTTGCACCCTTCCTACAATACCACCATGATTCGAGAAACGCAGATAATATCTTGTGTGGAAGATCTATTTCAAAGAGCACAGTAATTACAAATATAGCATCTGAATAACAGGCTGTGGATTATGGAATTTCATTATGTCCAAAAAGATTCTTTGATGTGGACAGTTACTTCTCAGACCCTGGCTTCTGTTTAGTGTATCTGCTTCTGAATTGATATGTAGGCAACAAGCCCCTCAGATACAAGACGCATTTTTTTTTTTTTTGCGGTACGCGGGCCTCTCACTGTCGTGGCCTCTCCCGCTGCGAAGCACAGGCTCCGGACACGCAGGCCCAGCGGCCATGGCTCTGCGGGCCCAGCCACTCCGCGGCATGTGGGATCTTCCTGGACCGGGGCACGAACCGGTGTCCCCTGCATCGGCAGGTGGACTCTCAACCACTGTGCCACCAAGGAAGCCCTCAAGACGCATTTTTAATTCTCAGCCAGTTACTCTGCCCTTTACTCAGGCTGCAGGTGGTGAAGGTTCTCACCTGGAACACAGGTGAACATCTGCCATGGCATGTCAGAGCTGAGTGGGGCACATCTCCTAGCGTTCTCATTCCAACAAGATAGCATGAAATGAAGCAGCATATTTCACACCTACATGAGATGAACACTTGGAATCTTGAGCCACCAGAGTATTGCTTTGTTTTTTCCTTTTTTCCATTTTACCTGACTGGATTTTATAAATACAGTTAATCTTTATTAGTGGGTTGGTGGCAGCATCTATTATGTTAACCATACAGCACAGTGTACTTAAGTAAGCCTTTAACTCAGAAAAAACTACCTGGGTTCAAGTTCCAGTAGGTTACATGCTGAGCAGGGAAACAGAAGCAACTTGTCCAAACTGTTTCCTTACTAACAGAAGAAAACTCAAGTTTCTACCTATCTCAAAGAGTTATTTTGTGTACCTGATGAGATCTCCTCATTCATTCACTTAATAATTACTCACTGAGTATATTCTGTCAGGAAATTCACTATGTTGGGGTGTAGAGTGGCAAAAATAATAACTAATACCTATGTAGCACAGTGAATCTAAAGACTTATTTTTCCCAAAAGATAATATACTTAAAAAAAAATAATAACTTGGTCCTGGCCAAATCAAGAATTTACAGGCATTTGGATATTCTTTTTTTTGCCAGATAAGCAAATGCCCTACAGTATAACAAATACAATTACTATGCAAAATTATCACCCTAAAGCAACTGAATATCTTGAAATGACTTTTACATGAAAGGTAGTTTTAGTGCTGTTAACTCCTTCATCTCCCTTAGTCCTGCATCTCATCTGTTTCCAAGTTCTGGAAATGAATGATGCTATGCAAGTTTTCTCACATGGAAGGAAGGGAGGGAGGGAGGGAGGGAGGGAGGGAGGGAGGGAGGAAAGAAAGAAAGAAAGAAAGAAAGAAAGAAAGAAAGAAAGAAAGAAAGAAAGAAAGAAAGAGAAAGAAAGAAAGAAAGAAAAGAAAGAAAGAGAAAGAGAAGAAAGAAAGAAAGAAAGAAAGAAAGAAAAAAAGGAAAGAAAGAAAGAAAAAGGAAAGAAAGAAAGAAAGGAAAGAAGGAAGGAAGGAGAGAGGGAGGGAAGGAGGGAGGAAGAGGGAAGAAAGAAAAAAAGAATCAAGCATCAACTTTTAATATTTGCAGCCTCACCAACATCAAGGCTGGGAAACTGTTTACATCTTAGAATGTCAAAGAATTTCAGTTAGTTAATTATGCTGCAGGTGGGCAGATGTATCTCGGAGCAGATATTTGCAGATGCAAATTGTGAATTTTGCATGGGTAAAAGTAAATAGCTAAAATGATTATTAAAGCACAGTGGAAAAATAAGATGATATATAAAATGCAAATGGGCAGTGACAAACACATGGAGGCATTTTGCTTGTGAACTTTGACTTCCAGTAGTCGAATGCTTCTATGCTTCCTTCATTGCTCTGTTATTTGCCATAATGAGACAGAGTTTCAGAGTGCAGCCTCTATGCCCTGCAAATGACATTCACTTACCCAGGTCTCAAGGTTAACATTTTATAAATTACCACTTCAAAGCAAGAGTCACCATCTATATGCAACAGGACTGAGGTGAGTGTCATGTGATATCAACCCCGTCATTTTCTTATTGTCCCATTTCAGATTGTATTAAACAACTCTGATTTTCTTTGCAGGGTCAAGGGCTTTATTCAACCAGAAAAATGAATTCATCAAAAAATAATGTTTTAGGGGCTTCCCTGGTGGCGCAGTGGTTGAGAGTCTGCCTGCCGATGCAGGGGACACGGGTTCGTGCCCCGGTCCGGGAAGATCCCACATGCCGTGGAGCAGCTAGGCCCATGAGCCATGGCCGCTGACCCTGCGTGCCCGGGGCCTGGGCTCCGCAAGGGGAGAGGCCACAGCAGTGAGAGGCCCGCGTACCCCAAAAAAAAAAAAAAAAAAAAAAAAAAAAAAAGTTTTGTTATTTCTTTTATCTGCTCAAGAATCTTCTTTGACTGTCTAGAACCTAGTACATTAATTCTGAATGCAATTTCATTGCATCCAAGACCCATACAAACTTGTAGCCCACTGCATTTCAACCTTGCACACTATTTTAATCATGTCTTCACACATTTCTGTACAAGAGATCAGCCTATCCCCTTGCTTTTTCCCCCCCCTCTCCCACTCCTGTCCTTGAGTATCTTTCTTTTCTCTTCAATCAATGTCATTCATTCATTCATCTATTTATTCATTAATTAAAACTCATCATTGCATGCATACTTTTCCCAAGCTATATACACTGGGTATTAGAATCATAGAAATAGATAATGTATGACTCTCATTCTCAAGTTTACTGGGAGGCAGACCTCTACATCAATTAAGAAACATCTACACTGGTTTTTGGAGTTTGAATAGGACTGTGTATAATAAATGACTGAGAATGTGAATTTTAGCAGAGCAACATGAATAAGACTTCATGACTCTAAAAATATGGCAATTTCAGAGAACTCTAAATGCTCTGACAGCAGCACGGCATGCAAGGGAAGACAGAGATGGGGATGAAGAGGTAGTCAGGGCTCAGATCATAGCATCTTTACTAAAGCAAACACTACATGCTTTAGGTCCCCATTTGAATATATGAAACTGTCAACTCACATCAGTATTTCACCTCTAGGTTTTCTTGTAGCACTAATTACATAAACTGATATTAAAATATGATATTGTGATCAAATTGTATTTCTATTTTGTTTTGTTTGTAAGCAATGTGTGTTATTTCCTCAGCTAGTTGCAGTTGATACCAAACTACATGATTGTAATAAATCAGGGTTTGATCAGATCAAATTCAGCTGAACCAGGGAAATGCCCAACACCTTTCAATTCTACAAAGAAAGGGAGGTACAGTATGATCTCTTCCTTCACTCTGTTAATTGAGTGGAAATATCTCAATGTAAAAAAACCTCTAATATCTAATTCACTAATTAAAAGGCTGGGCTCAAATTTGGAATAGACACAAAGGCAACCCTGCAGGTTGAAGGAGGCTCAAGGCCAGCCCTGTGGAAGTTGTTCCTTGTAAGTGATTGATGCTTGAGTAGTGAACATCAGAGTGAAATCAGAGACTGTGGGCTCCAAAGGAAAAGCGTCTATCAGCAGAAGCTCTTACTGCATTTTAAAATGCAGTTTGGAATGATTCATTTCTTAAGGCTTAATGTGGGGAAACAGAGAGGAGTCTGGGTTTCTTTAAGAGCATTTAGAACTCAAACGTCATACAAGGCTCTTTGTGATTGGCCTTCTTACACAGTGCTACAGGCACAATAAATGTCCTTCCACACAGCCAATCTGTTATTCTCAGTTGTCTTGAATTCCATTCAAAACCAGTTTTCTGAAGAGACAAACAGCCAGCATGCAAGCTGTTGAGGTACACAATTCCATGGATTCTTGAAACTGCCCGTTTCCAGACCAAAAACATTGCTTTTCTCAACATGAGGAAATGTTAACAGATTTTGCCACTTCTTAAATATACTCTTCTTAAGGATGGTAAGAGTGCTTCATCTTTTAAGTCAAATGTTCCCACTTCAAAAGTAAAAAGAGCAGCGATACGTAACTTTCACAAACTATTGCAAATTAAATAGGAAGAAATTTAAAGTTTTTTTCACATCAGTAATTGGAAGACGTGTACTGATGTTGAATTCACGACTCTAGTCTCATGATGGAGTTGAAACATAGCTAAATTATCACTAGATTTACATTACTATTTTAGCCTAGAATATTAAAGTCCATAAAGTAAAATAATTTGCTTGTGGTCACATTACTTACATATTAGTTATCATGGGAACTCCTCCTTAGTTTTGTGTTTTTGTTCAGTTGTGTGAGTGTGTGTATAAGTCTGTATGTCCACCACGTATAATTATATCTTTTTACCAACTCATGCCAATTTCTGGAAAAGTAATCTCTTGATTACTTTTTTAAAGTAATTTTTTTAACATCTTTATTGCAGTATAATTGCTTTACAATGGTGTGTTAGTTTCTGCTTTATAACAAAGTGAATCAGTTATACATATACATATGTTCCCATATCTCTTCCCTCTTGCGTCTCCCTCCCTCCCACCCTCCCTATCCCCCCCCTCTAGGTGGTGTCACAAACCACCGAGCTGATCTCCACGTGCTATGCGGCTGCTTCCCACTAGCTATCTATTTTACGTTTGGTAGTATATATATGTGCATGCCACTCTCTCACTTTGTCACAGCTTACCCTTCCCCTCCCCGTACCCTCAAGTCCATTCTCTAGTAGGTCTGTGTCTTTATTCCTGTCTTACCCCTAGGTTCTTCATGACATTTTTTTCTTAGAGTCCATATATATGTGTTAGCATACGGTATTTGTCTTTCTCTTTCTGACTTACTTAACTCTGTATGACAGACTCTAGGTCCAACCACCTCACTACAAATAACTCAATTTCGTTTCTTTTTATGGCTGAATAATATTCCATTGTATATATGTGCCACATCTTCTTTATCCATTCATCTGTCGATGGACACTTAGGTTGCTTCCATGTCCTGGCTATAGTAAATAGAGCTGCAATGAACATTTTGGTACATGACTCTTTTTGAATTATGGTTTTCTCAGGGTATATGCCCAGTAGTAGGATTGCTGGGTCGTATGTTAGTTCTATTTTCAGTTTTTTAAGGAACCTCCATACTGTTCTCCATAGTGGCTGTACCAGTTGACATTCCCACCAACAGTGCAAGGGGGTTCCCTTTTCTCCACACCCTCTCCAGCATTTATTGTTTCTAGATTTTTTGATGATGGCCATTCTGACTGGTGTGAGATGATATCTCATTGTAGTTTTGATTTGCATTTCTCTAATGATTAATGATGTTGAGCATTCTTTCATGTGTTTGTTGGCAACAAACACACATGTGTTTGTTGGCAACAAACACATATATCTTTTAAAGTAATTTTTTAAAGACAAAAACATCCTTTCATAGAATTGCACGTTTCATTAAAATAGGCCATAGTTTGACCAAAATTATGGGATGATTCACGAACCCAGCTGGCATGGGCTTTACAGGGATTATCTCAGTCTTTGCTCCCAATAACTCTGTCAAACAGAAAGTTAGTTTTAACTTTTTTTTTTTTTTTCCTGATAAGGCAACTGCGACTTAGACAGTTTAAATAATTTTTCCAAGGTTATAAGTCTAGTAAGTAGTTGACACCCTGGCTTATGTTCTTAACCACAAAACTCCTACGTAGTCATCGGTAAGAGCAACAGAATGTGAAAAGTGCCCTAATAGTGGAAGTAGTAGGATTCTATGGAACACAGTATGGGCCCAGCCTGGAATTCAGGAGAGGCTTACTAAAGGAGAGGGTGCCTAGGAGGTCAAGGGAAGGTATTGGGTTGGCCAAAAATTTCGTTCGGGTTTTTCTTTTTGATCTTATGAAAAACCCAAACAAGCTTTTTGGCCAATGCAATACATTGTAAATGGGAGAGTAAGTCCCCCTTGTGGGGTCTTTAAGGAACACTCCAACAAGACCATAGAAGTTACACCTGGAGAAGCAGATGAAATTGAAGGATTTATCACACTGACAGGTCTTAGAAGAAGGAGGCATGGCATATCACGCAAGGGGCCATAACAGAGGAGCACCAAGGGAGTAGGAGCAACCAAGCAAATGGGTAGCCACGGGCAAGTGCCTTTACTGGAGATCAAGGTGGGGTACACAAGACAAAGCCATGAGGAAATTTCATTGGTGTGTTTGAATATCATAGGGAGGGCAAGAGGGGAACTTGTGGTAGGGACCCGCCTTATCACACCCGTGCACCTGGTCACCTGGCCAGGATGCCCACAGATTGTGGGGATGTTGAGGCATCAAAAAAATCTGGTGTTTGACAAAATTTACAATACAGAAGGATTTTTCCAGCTGAGAGATTTGTGCAAGAAAGAGAGGTGCAGGAGAAAGGAGTAAATTTTAGAAATTGAAGAATCGTCCTTATGGTAAGAGCATAGCTCATGGGTAATTCAGGGGAGTGTACCAAGAAATGAGATGAAAGGTAGGCAGGGGCCAAATTGTGAAGAACTAAGGAATTGTGATTTTCTTCCAAAGTCTATGAAGGTTGTAGAATAGCTTTAAACAGGTATGTTGCACCTGCCTATGGTTTGGGAAGATCATTGCAGCAGCACTGTAGAGGGTGGGGTGAGGACATTATAAATAATGAAGTCACTATAAATGATCACCACCTAGCAGGGCTCATCAGCCCTGCTTGTGGATGGAGGGAGGGTGCTGAACGGCTGATGTCCAGATCGGCTTGTGGAATCCCTGAGCCACAGTGCGTCCTGATATCTTGATAGCTGTGGCAAATCATTTTAGCCAGATCTGTGGTGCCACAGTCCATTTATTTTGCATTTTTATACATTCCCAGGAGACTAGCTTAACACTAGGGAATCTGACTCAACACAAAATAGTCTGTCAAATTTATTTTTCACAGGGGTTTACAAGAAATTGAGTTAGTAAGCAAGATGCCATGTATTGCAATTTAAATTTGAACAGAAAACAGATTTTTTAACGTGACTTATCCCTGCAATAGTATATATCAAGTCTCAAATAACAAATAATATTTTGTTGCAATTTTTCTCCTTAGCAGTGCTGTAGTGTCTATATTTTTCATCACTATCATTAGTTGTTCATTTTAAACAGGGTGATAACTCATCGCATGATATTCAGTCAGAAGTTTTGTTGTTGTTGATAAGTTGAAGCTAATCATAAGGAAAAAAAGGGAAAAAGTATGATTTGCCAGAAGAGAACAGAATGTAAAAATAACATTATCCATTCAGTTGGACTGAAATCTTGGCAGCTGCTCTTCAAAAATGTTGCTGACATGGTTTATATTATATTAAAATTCAGAATTACTGCATTTTCATCAGTTTCTCTGTCTGCAGCTGGCATATCATGTTGTCAGCGTCTTGGAATTTACAAGTCCATGTACATGGTAAGAATGTTCCTTTAAATGGACATTTTCATAAGCATTTTGCTAATTGATATGCTATGGTACTTTAAAGTGTAAATATATGTTATGACAGTCATAATGCTTTAAAGTATAAGTAGGACACGAGTTGGTTTTCCTATCTCAATTTTCATTAGGTCTGCTTAAAAGCAAGAGTTCTTCTGGGATGATTTTTCATATATCTTTTAATTTTAAAAGGCATTGATTATTTCAATGAGGAAAGTTGCTAGATAAATTTAGAATGATAGATACATCCAAAAAATCTAAATTATTTTAAGATAGGTGTAGAGAATGTGATACTCAGAAAAAATGCTATCAAATAAAACACTTATAATCTGCAATACTATAATACTACACAGTGTGCCATTTTAATAGAATTATTAGTCTCACATTAACTACATAAACTACTACTAATAGCATAATAAATACAGTTTGGAGAATGCTGGAGCCTAATAGATTGTATTTTTTTTCTGTGTATAATTCAGAGTTCTTTGGAAACTATAATCAATTCTAAGAGCTCGACAATTTCAGAAGGCTTTCGATAATGTTAAAATATGTATGCTTACATGCGGCTCCCGCAGATATTTATATGCACTTATGTGGTTATGATGATAAAACTAAACTAACATATTCATATCGACTTTAGATCCTTAAAAACCGGATTTGAGGCTAAATAAGGCTGAATGTCTCTGTAGATTGAAAATGCTTAAAGGAACTTTGTACCTGAAGATACAAGACAGCAAATGAATTTTGGATTTGAAAATAATAGTTTTGATTTTTCAGAGTGTCCACTCAGAATGCACATGTGAAAGACCTGGAAACATTGGAGCACTGCACACTGTTTCCCATGCAAGCGCTGCCAGAGTGAACACAGCCAGAATGTGCAAAGCCAGGATGCTAACGGGAGGCTGTGATGCTTATACTCTCATGTCAAAACTGGCTGCCTCTTATCCTAAAAAGACAAACACACATGCACACTCACACAAACACACACATTACTGACTCCTTTTTTGCACAATTGCCTAAGGTCATGATATTAAGTTAGCCTCTTTATTTATTATTTAAACCAGCAACCGCCTAATCTCTCATTATGACTTCAGAAAGAGCCCATTAATATTTCCACCACTGGTGAGCAAAGCTAGTGAGATGAACTCGAAAAGCGAGGTGCACAATTCCAATAGCTCAAAGTCCATTTTTGCCATGAATACAAATGGCTTTGTAGAATCAAGATGTTGATAGAAACTTTGCTAAAGCTGAGATTTTTTTTTCCTCTCAGTGAAACTGTTGTAATTGCATTTCAATAGAATTGATATCATTAATTTATAATTATTACTTTCTTTAGTTGGAAAATATGAATGTGAAAGTTCTGGCCCGAGAGCAATCTCAGGAGGGAAATTAGAACTCTTGGTAATCAATAACAGGGGGGCGTTCTGAATCTCTCCCTGGTTTTCATTAGCTGGAAGGAGAGCACATTTAAAGGAATGCTAACAAGTGTCGATGTTTAAATTGGATTTATCAGTGCTATCTAAATGTATATCTGCACTGTGCTGAGTTTATTTTTCTAAATTAAAGATTATTCAGTGATATCTCCTGGGTTAAGACAACTTCTAAACAAGATAAAGCACCCTGTGAATTAATGTATTTCAGAGAAACAAGAAAACATAATTTGTGTCTTCTTTTCATTAAATTATCCTTTACTATATTGATTTAATTGAACCAAAAACATATTTAGCTAAGGAAACAAAACACAGATACAGCACTCTGTCACTCTGGTACTCCTTTTGTATTGAGGAAAGAATATAGGCGTGTGTGGGCATGTGGGGTGTGTGTGTACCTCTGCATATTTGTGGTGTTACAGATGCTGTTTTATAAGAGGAAAGCATTGTTCAATTTCCTTCAGAAACAGAAAAAGGAAGCACAATCAGTTAATGCTTGCTACCTGGCTCTTTACATTTTTATTGTACTCTACATAAACAATAAAATTATTGTGATTATGTCATCGACTCAAATAATACAGATTGAGTAACCATTTGCAAGTCAAAGGTATACAGACACCCAAAGGGACCACCTGTATAACCAAATAACAGCAATTTTTCTAAACCTTTAAATCGAAGACTAAGTACTATGTGAGAGAATTTTCTGTTACACTAACTTAACACATATTGTAAGAACTGTTTCTTTTTTGTGTGCGCATGTATTTGGAGACTTTATTAATCTACTAATTTTATCTCTACCAAAAAAATGTAAATTATTATTTACCCAGGAATTGTTTAGTCTTATGAACATGAATAGGTGAACGGTTATGAAATTTGGTCTCTTAAGAACACTTAAATTCTGATGGTAGCACAGAGAGTGAGTCTGTATAAGCTATCACTACATGTTGAAAAACTAACCTCTGTAATTAACTTGCATTTTACGTAGGGCTCCAGTTACAGTAAAATCCAATTTTCCATAGTATACACACCAGGCCGCTCTGCTGAACATTAGATTTTAATGAGATTTATGACCTTATTCATAATTTATTCTTTAAGTTGGGAAAGTTCTGGTTAAAGTTCAAAGCAGTATCTTGAAGAATGAAAATAAAATCTATCTCAAGCTTTTCTTGGAGACATCTTTTCAAGTGAATTCTGGAACCCAAAAATGGCTTATCTGTTTCTTAGAGCAACTTGTGGAAACCATCCTAGCTTTTGCATGGGAGAATTCACTGTTGACAATAAGGCAATTTTCCACTCTTGTCCTCGGTTTAAGGATAATTGCTTTTTACTTTCCCCTTCTCATTGGTTATCTGGCAGCTTTAATTCTTGGCATAATCTAGTCCAGTACCTCTGAAACTTCAATGTGCCTAGAAATCACTTATGGATCTTGTCAAAATCTAGATTCTAGTTCACTAGGTCTTGGATGGGACCCACAAGTCTGAATTTTTTCTAAATGATGCTGGTGTTGCTGGTTTGAGGACCACTTGGTGAATAGCAAGGTCTACTCTGTACTAGAGACTGCTCATTTTTCCCCCCTCATTTTTCAGATGAAGAAAATGAGGCTCAAAGATATGAAATACCTCTCTTTAAATTAGTGATTCTTAAACAGGGCTGATTATTAGAATCACCTGAGGAGTTTTTAAACCTGAGAAAGGCTGAGTCTAATGGTAGGCTGGCTGACTGGCAGACAGATTGCTTGATTCAATGATTTCTTTCTGCTTACACTCGGCATTTATTTGTTGAGCTATGCCCCAGATACTACTGAGTCCCTTTAACATATACATTCTCTCATTATTTACTTCTCACAGTAAATGTTATCAACTCTGAAAGGTCTTCCTGGACCGTCATATCTAAAGGGCTGTTCTTGTCTTTTCAGGCCATCACATCATCCGGCTCTCTTTTTTTCCTCCAAATCACTAACTATATAAAACTACATTATTTTGTTTCTTTCTCATTAGAATGCAACTTTCATGAAAGCAGAGACTTTACTTGTCCTGTTAACCTCCATATCTTTCCCTTAGTAAGCCTGGATTACATGTTTGTTAAATAAATTAAATTTAGAGGGAAACAATACAGCTTAGCAGCTGCAAGTATAAGCTTTGAATACAAGTAAACTGGCTGTGTCTCCTTGGATGTATTACTGATATCCCAGTAAGCCCAATGTCCTCATTTATAAATAGATAGTAATAGCATCTGTTTCATAGAGTTTCTGTAATGTTAAATGAGATGATTCATGCACAGAGCTTACTTAACCCAGTGCCTGACATACAGAAAACATTCAGTAAACAGCATTATTAGACTATCATTTAATGACCAAAAAATTGCTGGGAATTGGATATGATTCTCATTTAACAAGTGGGGAAATAGAACCATTAAAAAGAGTTCATTTGCCCAAAATCACAAATATAACTTTTGGAAAGGCTGGACCAGAATCTGCTCATATTTGCAAAGATTTGTGCGAGACCCATCCCCACCTGTTGCCAGTTATAGTTTCACTCAAGATAAGGCAACTGCCTTTGACTCCTAGTCCAGTGCTCTTTCAACTACACCTCTGTGCCACATAATTGGTGGAAAAAGATGTAGCTCTTTTCCAGATACACTTGAGTGCATTCACCAGCAGAAGTCCAATTCCAGGACTTATTGGTGAAACCAAGGGTTGACTATTCTCTTATAGCCAAAACAATTGTCTATAACATATTCAACTCCGGCCATGTAACAAACACCCATTAATCCTCACTAAATCTCTATGGCACAAATAGAATCATTCCCAGTTTATAGATGGAGATATTAGATGTCAAAGCAATGAGGTAAAGCAGGCAGGCTGTTACAGCTTACAAGACCTCAGCTAGGATTGGAACTCACAGCTCTGCATAATCAAAATAAAATATGGAATCAGGGTGAAATTATTACATTTCATGGATGGCAGATGGTTCACTCTTTCTGAGATGGAAAACATACCGAAAACTTAACTTTCTTTGCTTTGGAGTCCTCACACTTCCTATTGAGGAGCTTACCACACAATAAAAACTTATAAAATGTGACTGTCTCCTGAATAAAAAGCAAGGAAGGTCTGGAAAAGGAGTTGAAATTCATTTATCAGCACATATCTGTGTGTATGTGTATTTGCGTATATATATTTGTTGAGTCACACTAATTGTCAACCCCAGAAGACAGAACGTAAGAGATACAATCCTTAGGCTCAGGAAACTCAAGATTAACGAGTGCAACTTTACCGAAATACATCTGTTGCAAAGTTGAAAAGATATACACTGTAGCAGAGGTAGGAACAACATGAAGTGAGGATGTCCAATGCCCTGAAGCCATTTGGGAAGGTCAGACAGAGGAGGTAACATCTTATACACCTTTTAAATTTGAAGTAGGCAGAACTTGTTATAAGGGTATCTCCGTTAGAAAAAAATATGTGCAAATTCATGCAATATGAAAGAGTCTGGCATGTTTGGGGAATGGTAAGAAATAGTCTGTGGCTTGAGCAGAGGGTACATGGGGGGGGCGTGCATAAAAATGAAAGAAAACTTAGAATTTTATCAATAATATACTTTTTTAAGTTAAAAATAATTCCCTCTGCAAATTTGTGAGATGCTTTCTTCACTTTCTTTCTGCCGTTGAACAGCAGGGAGACACCGCAGGAAATATGCTTTCAGTTCTGCATGCATAGGTTAATGTTACTCCACAGTTTTGAGAGCTGCTAATATGGCAACATTTTAGAATGTCTTAAAAGATTTTTTTTCAATTTATTTTTCATATGTAAGGGATTGACATTTTCCCCTTTTCTTTGCTTTCTGCTTGCTAGTCTGTCAGTATTTACCCAGCTCACTTACAGGTTTGCAGAATCAGTTTACATATGGCCAAGGAAGAATACAAAGATTTGAGACATTCCTGAAAGGGAATATAAATCCCACCTTCCACCAGAAGTGGAGAGAGTCTGCAGCTGGTGGAGGGCTGAAATCTCTACTGTCCTGGAAGAGACCACATCACTCTGTACCCCTAGCCCAGGCACTGCCCCTGACTCATCCCATTCCTAAAATAAGCCTGCTGTGTAATCAAACATTCATTCTCACCTACTGACTGTTTTCTGCAGTGAGTCCCACTGCTTTATGGTAGGAATGTGAGGTTCCTGTGGGGAGCCACATGCTCCTCTTCAACCTAAAATAATTTGCTTTGGCATCAGAAACATTAAGCTTTTAATCACAGCTTTACCATGGTTTTTACTGGGTGACTTCAAGAAACCTGATTAAGCACTCTGGACTGTGATTTCATTATCTACCGTAAGTCAGGATATTGATATATTTCCTGTAAGATTGTTCTGAATACTAGCTGATATATATATATATATCATATATATATGATATATATATATAATATATACATATCATATATATATGATATATATATATATCATATATATCATATATATATGATATATATAATATATATTAGAGCATATATATATATATATATATGCTCTAATGCAGTACAAGTCACACATAAAGGGACTCAAATAAAGGTAAATTATAATGAACATATATTGATGGTAATGAGAGGGAGGGAGCGGGGAGGAATAGTGAAGAATGAGGTAGAACAGGAGTATTTACTAACATAGTACTAGGAGATGAACTTACACTGTGAATAATTATTGTATAAACTGGAATTCTGTCTTGGTTTCAGATTATTAGTAGTCCCCAGGGGTCTTGTCCCGAAAACCAGAATATGATACATTTCCTCCTCCTTTCCGCTCCCTGCCAGCAATCTATTTCCTTCTTCTTGAGAGTCAGACCCTAATCTCTGGACCCAGACATAGTAGTTGGAACATATATCTCCCCTTCCCAAAGTCTTCTGAAAGGCATAAATCATTTAGCAAACAACTTTCTTATGTTAGGTATTATTTTAGGCCTATTATAGAAATGAATCATCTACTTGATACAACAAATTTGTGATCTACCCAGCAAAACAAAGGGAACTCTTGATGTGCAAATCTACGATACCAGGGAAGTTAGTTTCATTTTATTAACTTCTGCTTTACTTTTTTGTAAATTGCTAATTCACAATTTTTTTTTGCATATTTTCTCTGGTAGTGAAACCATTACATATATATGTATAATACACACACACATATATATATATATATATATATATATATATATGTATACACATAAATTATAATGTGTTAAGTCTTTGCTATTTGTGTTGCAAATACTTTTTCCCATTTTACATGATAAATTTTTTTGTTTGTTTTGTTTTTTTAGATGTTGGGGGTAGGAGTTTATTAATTAATTATTTATTTTTGCTGTGTTGCGTCTTCGTTTCTGTGCGAGGGCTTTCTCTAGTTGTGGCAAGTGGGGGCCATTCTTCATCGCGGTGCGCGGGCCTCTCACTATCGCGGCCTCTCTTGTTGCGGAGCACAGCCTCCAGACGCGCAGGCTCAGTAGTTGTGGCTCACGGGCCTAGTTGCTCCGCGGCATGTGGGATCCTCCCAGACCAGGGCTCGAACCCGCATCCCCTGTATTAGCAGGCAGATTCTCAACCACTGCGCCACCAGGGAAGCCCCTTACATGATAAATTTGAAGTGGAAGTAGATTAAGAAGCTTTCTAAAAATCACAGTGTTGATAAGCAAGGCAGAGAGATGGATCTACAAAGTGAAGTTCAAGACAATGGGTAATGCACATATGCACAGGAGTCTGAGGCCCCTTGGCAGCCACTGGCCACACTGATATTAATGTACCCTATGCCTCCATACACTATTTTTTTCAAACATCATTGAGAAGGTGAGTCACACCTCTCAATTAGAATAGACAGATACACAAATAAACAAAAGAGGCATTCAGCTAAGAGACATCTACAACGACAAAACATAACTTAAAATCCCTACACTAGTTTGAGATACTGCCTCTGTTAATGACTGAAAATCAATTAGACAGATCAGTATTCTCTGTGGGTATATTAGTTTGGGGAGTGGGTAATGAGGGGCAATGACAACTTTACTCAAATACCAATCAAGATTTTTTATTAAGTTTTATCTTGTGTAATTTTACTTTTATTTTATTTATTTTACTCTTGATTATTAGAGTAATGTGCTTTTACTGTAGAAATTTTTGAATGTGAACGATATGTAAGCATAAAAATACTTATAATACTACCACTCAGAGTCGATCACCATAAACCTTGTTTACATTTAGAATGCATTTTGTTTCTTTTTGTTCTTAACAAAGTACAATTCATATAGACGAGCTGCAATAAATGCAAAACCAAAAAACTCCTGAGGGCTCCCTATACTTTCATGGCCACAGCTAATGGGACAGGCATGGTGGGAGACCAGGGAATAGATCATCCAATACAGCCCACCATCCAGCCTAAACAGCTCAGTTTATTGTTCCCTCTCTGATCACTTCAATAGTTATGGAAATCTCTCCACCCCAAAGCTCCACTTCAGCATATTACATAATTGTCTGCCTGCTGAAGGAGCTCTCCTTTCCAGCAATCTAAAGCCATCATACACAGAGCTCAGATTGGTAGACACATTTGGAGAGACCCCAAAGTATCTTAACAGGAGTGATGAGAATTATATCCCACCAGAGTGGAGCAGCATTTAGAGATGACTAGTTTAGAAGCTGTTCGGTGACATAGTCCATCTATGGGCCAACAGTGAAGGAAATGACCTTAAGCCAAATGGAGCCCACAAGACACAGCTGCGCAGTATTGGAAAAAAAAAAAAAAAAAAAACTGAATTCACTCAGCAAAGAAAAAGAAGAGAGATGGCAAGAACATACAATTTTACTCCACTCTGTTTTGATAACGACAAGTTCTTAGGAACTACAGATCCTTTTAAAATTGCCTTGACAATCTGTCACGACACCCCTTCACAGATATATTTGTCCAGAAAGTTCAGGTGCTTTCAGTTGTTCTACATAATACTCTGGACCACTTTTCAGGCAATACATAAAAAGGGGAAACACCAGCCTGCTGGTGCTGTTCACAGATTTAGCTTTGAACCGCTGTCCCTGCATGCTTTCTTCCACTTCACACTCTCCTGCTTCTCAGCAAATCCTGCAGCTGAGTTGCGAGGAAGATATCACCCCACCTTTCAAGCATGGTGTTCAGAATGTCTCTCTGCCAACGTTCTTTACACTTCTTTATCCATAACCTAGTCTCTCCTTCTGCTGCATCAGCCTTTCTTGGGGGGTGAAAGAGGAATATACATATACATATGTACATATATATATGTATGTGTGATACATATACACACACATACACACATACATGTTACCCTATTCGCTGCAGTCTTGAGATTCCCTGAATCTCAAAATCAGCACCATGGACAGCACCCCCATTGGCCACACACAATTTCTGGCGGTAAAAACCAGACATAAATGTTTATGTAACAGAAACTTAAGAATATATGCAGTAATAAATTATAGATAGATTTGGCTGGAATACCAACCCTGTTCAAATTCTTAATAAGTTATATATTGCAGTAGCAAATTTACAAGAATAATTCACAAACATGCTCAACAGAGGGAAAAATAAAATACTGTTTAACTTTTAGTAAAAATCTTTTGATTTATTGTGGTCCTCACATCTGGTAACTGGGCAGAACTATGCCATACTGTTTTAAAACCTTCTCGGGAACTTCCCAGGTATAATCTGAAAGTGGCCGCCTGGTATGTGGAGGACAGGGACTGAAGAAAGAAGCAGACCACTCTCAACTGGTTGGTGGCAGGTTTAATAAGCAAGGGAGAACTTACTTATGGGGTTTGTCTTGAGCAGTCTCAAGACAAGTAGATTTCTGCACCTGCCTTTCAAATATTAAAAATGTATGAAGAGGCCTTAACTGGGTTCAGTCTCGTACTACATAACTACAGTACTAAATGACTACTGTCATAACACCACAATTCTATCTCAAGGCTGTGTCTTTGGAGCAGCTTCTGGGAACAGGGAAGGCAAGCAGAATACACATTTGAAGAAGAGGGGCCTCTAATTGCCTGGGTCCAGCTTGTGGTTCAACTGGCTGTCATATCTTCTTTTTTTTAAATGTACATATGTATGTACGTACGTATGTATTTATTTTGGCTGTGCTGGGTCTTAGTTGCGGCACGCGGGATCTTCATTGTGGCGTGTGGACTTTTTAGTTGTAGCATGCATGCAGGATCTAGTTCCCTGACCAGGGATTGAACCCGGGCCCCCTGCACTGAGAGCACGGAGTCTTGCCCACTGGACCACCAGGGAAGTCCCTGACTGTCATATCTTCTTGATGACCTCCTCCATCAAATAGTCACAAAGAGGGCAAAAATAAAATAAATATCTTTCTACACATTAGTCCTAATAAGACTATCTGTAGATACTTATGCTGAAAATCTCCAATTCTATCTAACAAAAAGAGGGAGACTTTCCATGCCAGTTGGAGCATTTGCTACTATCACTGTTTTTCTTGGACCTGAGGATCATACGCATTATTTCTTCTTAGAGGAGACAAATGAATCTGAGATTCCTCCAGAGATTACAATGCAGTCAAGAAGCAGACTCTGGGAGCTGTGTTAGATTTTTTGTTTGTTTGCAAGGAGATGAAACTTGGGGTATCCAGGTGCTACTGAGAAAGTGTGCTGTAGGCAGAAAATGTCACAAATGGGTAAAATCAATAAGAAATAAGGATTCAAAATTGAACTAAGAGGAAACAAACAAACAAACAAGAATGAACAGTGTGAAAGAGAGAAATAAAATGTTACAAAAAAGCGCAGAGTATTTTCCTTATTTGTATTATTTGTCCATAAGTAAATCCCATAACCAAAATAAGAACATTCCAAGTAAGAAGTTGTAGATTATAATTTAAATATTCTTATGTACTTAAAAAATTTCAAACCGATGTGGGAATAAAATTTTACTTAAGATATTCTTATCTAAAATGTGGGGCTCTGCCTTTTCCGGCTAACAGAAGCATTTACAGATGTACATAGTAGGAAAGAACTTAAAGAATACTTTTCTTCATCAGCAGCAAGTCAGTCTTTGATCACACACTGTGATATCATGGAGTCTTGAGAGATGTGAAAAAAGCACTCTTCTGGGAATGAAATAATCTGCGTGCTAGCTCGGCTGTATAATGTTGGGGCTTTGGGTTACTGCAAATAAAAACTGGAGTAGAGAAAAGCCTGTTTAGCTTTATCCAAGATTCTCATATTCTTACCTTTCCCTCTCTCCAACTGCTTTGTAACAGGAGATCTCTATTTTATTTTTATGGTAAGACATACTCAAGAGCAAACAGGGAGGTGTTAAGAGGAACCCAGACTTCAAGTATTAATCACTTTGTGTCCTTTGTCTCATCCAAATCTGATTCCCTGGCTTCTTCCTGGACCTGGAAAAATAGAGGGTCCATGGCAACCTTGTGCCTCATGCCAGGCATGTGCAGAAATGGTTCTCTCCACTGCAGTTAGCTTAGGGGGAAGTGTAGAAGACAGGAAGCAGATATCTTTAGCTCTATATTGCAGCTTCCTCCCAAGGTGGCTGGGACTCAGGAAAAAACTACCACACAGAGGTATAAAAATAAACGTAGAAACGCAACTAGTATATCCAGTGCAACACAGACCAATAATACCAAACACTGGCCTTGACTAGGCATCAGGAAAATTGGTTCTAGCATTTTCTGGGTGGACTTACTTTCCTTTGGGCCTCAGTGTCCCCAGCCATAAAATTAAGGACTTGGATTAGATAATCTACACAGGTGTCTCCACCTTTACATACTCTGTGTTTCTTCCTGTTGGTTTTGCCTTTTGTTTTCATAGATTTAATGATGTCTGGTGTTTGATCACCCTATTCATTTGTTCCTTCAACTCCAATAATCCACAATCCCCTATACCTCCTCCCTCTCACACCCATTCCAAGAAAGAGAGGTTGAAGGCAAGAACTTTGCTAACTGACTAGGAATTAATTCTCTAGGTCAGGGAAGTCTGTAATCTACACAAGAAGGTAGAACCCTAGTTACTTAAGTATTTTAAAGGGAAAAATGTGTTAAGAATAATGCAATTCTATAAGGCAGAAAATCAAGAAACACCTGTGAATGTTCTGGAAGCATGTTTGATGACTTTGCTGAAGCATAAAGCTGAATATCCTTTAACAGACGGCTGATTTCTTTATGCATACATTCAGCAAGTTTGTAATGACGCTCACTTTGTGCTATCCAGGGGTGTATGTATTCAGTATGTATCAGCTATCTATTTGTCATCTATCTGTTTATCTATCTATCTATGCATAAATAAGTAAAGACATACGGCTTCAGTCAAAAGGTGATGTGCTAGATCTTAGAACATTTCACCTAGCTGTGAAATGATAGCTGATAACTGAATTTATCAGGTTCTTTATATTCAACCATCAGGTTTTTTTCAGCTCATGGGATTTTATGCACTCTAACTACCAGGCATTATGCTAGGTTATAATGGGGAATATATCAATAAATAAAAGAAAAAGGGAATAGGATAATCACAGAAGGTCTCTTTGAGGAGGAGGTATTTAAAGAAATGACTTAAAGGATAAAGAGGAGAAATGAAGAATGAGAGGAATATAGGCATGTAAAGTGTGTTAGAGGAGGAATGAGTGGGTATCAAAGTGAGATCATGTATGAATGAATGAACAATCAGAGTTGTGGAAACTAAGAGAAGAACATTGCAAGCAGAGGTGCAAACTCTTGAGGCAGGCAAGAGATTCCAGGAAATGAAAAACATTAAAATGAAAGGTAATGAAATACCCAAGCCAAGAGTGAAGCATTTCAGAAACATGAAATCAGTAGAAATACTTCAATTAAGCTTCTCTCTTGTAACTAAGTGAAATCCTTGCTATTAAGTAGAAAGTTCTTAGAATATATGTAATATGATATATGTAGCATTATTTTTATAGAAATAGTTTTCAAAGTAAGGTACACAGATCCTTGGGAGTCCCTGACATAACTTTAGGGGGTCTGTGAGTTCATAATTACATCTGCAATACATTTAAGATGTTCTCTCATTTTACTGCATTGACACTTTGCACTGATGGGGCAAGAGCAATAATGCATAACACTATGGGAAACTTAGCATAACGGTGGTAACATTAAACTACACTAGTTGTCAATATATTCTTCATTGTCATTCATCTGCAGGTTAAAAAAGCCAGTTTCCCTTAAGAATAGCATTTGTGTCATCTGTAAAGTATTTCTGCTGCATCCTGAAGTATGATGATTGCCCCAAGGAAAAACTCTTGTGCAACTGTCTGTGAACTGAACTAGCTGTCTTTGTCATGGAACACTTGACATTTGTTTTCATTTGAAAGAATCACTAACAAATCATGAAGTTAGAGAGAACAGTGTTTACAAGACCACCCAGCTTCTGAGACAAATTTGAAGTTCAGAGGTCCCCAAGACCACCCTTAGGTTCAATAATTTGCTGGAAGGACTCAAAGAACACACTGAAAGATGTTATATCCATGGTTACAGTTTGTTAGAACTAAAGGATACAGATTAAAATCAGCCAAGAGAAGAGATGCATAAAGCAGAGCCCAGGAAAATTTCATGTACAAAGCTTCCAGTGTCTTCTCCCCGTGGAGTCATGGACAGCATTACTTTCTGGTTTCAATGTGTGGCAATATGCATGGACTATTTCCCACTAGGGAAACTCACTCTTTC
>NW_006785225.1:4956110-4973399 GCF_000442215.2 Lipotes vexillifer | reverse complement strand
GGCAATATGCATGGACTATTTTCCACTAGGGAAACTCACTCTTTCCTTAGTATCTAGCCTTTATTGGTCATACATACCTGGTTGGCTGCCCACATGGATAAACTCAATCTTCAGCCCCGTGAAGATCAGGTTCATATGGTATGACCCAAAGCCCCAACCCTATATCACATTGTTATTATCTGGCATGGTCCAAGGTCCCAAGTTAAACAACAACACTCATATAGGCATGACAGTCTAAGAGCTTGGAACCTGAGAACATAGGTCAGACCTCTTTTAGGGCAAGAACCTGAGAACATAGGTCAGACTTCTTTTAGGGCAAAGTTAAATTCTTTACTACACATAAATAAATTATGGTATTCAGACTTGGGTATTAATTAGGCAGATCTTTCCCCCCAAATGAATGAAATGATCCTGTCGCTTCAATGAAAATAACTGACAGTATGTGTTACCAGAGAAAAAATTAAAGTTTCAAGCAAACATTATACTTTGAAAAATGTGTATCTACTACCATGAGTTTGAAAGCTTGCCAATAATTAGAGACTTTTCTGGAGAAATCAATGATGATATTAACATGTATTTGTTAATATGGTGTTCAGATTCTTACAGCTAACATTTAAGAAACTACCATTTATGAAGTTTTTGTATAATATCAAAAAAGAATATCCATAATTATCTGATAAGGCTGTTAAAATACTCCTCCCTTTTTCAATACATATCAGTGTGAGTCTGGATTCTCTTCATATAATTTAATCAAAATAATGTGCTGTGCTTCACCAGATTGAGTGCGAAAATAGAAATGAGAATTCAGCTCTGTTCTTTAAATCCAGATATTAAAGAGATTGGTTGAAATGTAAAAGCACACCACTCTTATCAGTCATTTTCTTTGTTGTCTGAAACAACTATTTTTTCATAAACATAGCATTTACATTAACGTGAAATATATTTTAACTAAATAAATAAATGTGTATTTAAATTTCTCAGTTTTGATTTCTAATAGGATAAATACTGAGGGATATAACCCACATAAAAATCTGTTTGCTTCAATAATTTTAGGATCCTAAAGAGGTCCTGGGATCAAATGTTTGAGAATAGCTACTTTTAAGAAATATTTTTCAAACTGAGCCTTATGATCCCTTAGTCATTATGATCCCACAGTGGAAAAATTAATGTTTGTGGGCCAAATCTGAGCAAAAGCCTGCTTTTGTAAATAAAGATTTATCAGAACCCAAACACGCTCAGTTGTTCACGTATTACTTATGGCTGTTTTCACGCTACAATGGCAGAGTTGAATAGTTGCAGCAAAATTGAGTAGTTATGACAAAGACTCGTATGGCTCACAAAGTCTATACTATCTACTCTCTGGCCCTTTAGAGAAAAATGTTTGCCAACACTTGATTCTGTGAGCCATGGAATTAATTTTGTGGTTTTGGAGACAGATTCTTATAAAATGGAGAAAAGAATTAAAGAGAAAAGAAGTGAAACAAATAAAACAGAAGTAAAACAAATAGAAGAGGGAAAATTAAAATAATGTAACACAGTAATCATTATTCTTTTTGTAAAACAATTGCTTTTGTTGCATGTGTGTTTGTGTTTGTGTGTGTGTGTGTGTGTGTGTGTGTGTGTGTGTGTGTGTTGGCTTTGGGTATGAAATATTTTCTTACTAAGGGTCATGATCAAAAAAAATTTGAAATCTGCTGATTTAATGTACAAGGTAAGTACATTTAGAATTCTCAGAGATGCACTGTTAACAGTGTAAACTGTTTCAAGTTCTCCAAGGCAGTATGTGGCATATAAATCCAAAAGAGACAAATTGACACATTTATATCAGTCTTACTGAAGATATTCATAGATATTTATGGTAAAAACAACTTCAACAGTTTTTATAGAATGTAAATTTCCCTTAACTTTACAGATTTGGTTATGCTTCATAGCTTGTTATTTTAAGAACTCGATAGTTAACGTCATTTTCTCTGCACATGTCATTGCAGATATGACGTTTTTTTCTCAACCTGTAATTGGTCTTTTTGTGTGGTGTGTTGTAAGCTTATTTTTTATTTTTATTTTTTTTGCACGTCTTTTTTTTTTTAAATAGATCTTTACTGGAGTATAATCGCTTCACAATACTGTGTTACTGTCTGTTGCACAACAAAGCAAATCAGCCATATGCATATACATGTTCCCATATTCCCTCCCTCTTGAGCCTCCCTCACCTCCACCCTATCCCACCCCTCTAGGTCATCACAAAGCACCCAGCCATCTCTCTGTGCTATGCTGCTGATTCCCACCAGCCAACCATTTTACATTCAATAGTGTATATATGTCATGCTACTCTCACTTCGCCCCAGCTTCGCCCTCCCACCCCACGTCCTCAAGTCCATTTTCTATGTCTACCTCTTTATTCCTGCCCTGCAACTAGGCTCATCAGTACTTTTTTTTTTTTTAGATTCCATATATATGCATTAGCATATGACATTTTTCTCTTTCTGACTTACTTCACTCTGTATGACAGACTCTAGGCCCATCCACCTCACTACAAATAACTCAATTTTGTTTCTTTTTATGGCTGAGTAATATTCCAATGTATATATGTGCCACATCTTCTTTATTCATTCATCTGTCAGTGAACACTTAGGTTGCTTCCATATCCTGGCTATTGTACATAGTGCTTCAATTAACATTGTGGTACATGTCTCTTTTTGAATTATGGTTTTCTCAGGGTATATATGCCCAGTAGTGGGATTGCTGGGTCATATGGTAGTTCTATTTCTAGTTTGTTAAGGAACCTCCACACTGTTTTCCATAGTGGTTGTATCAATTTACATTCCCACCAACAGGGCAGGAAGGTTCCCTTTTCACCACACCCTTTCCAGCATTTACTGTTTCTAGATTTTTTGATAATGGCCATTCTGACCAGTGTGAGGTGATACCTCATTGCAGTTCTGATTTCCATTTCTCTAATAATTAGTGATGCTGAACATCTTTTCATGTGCCTCTTGGCCATCTGTATGTCTTCCCTGGTGAAATGCGATATTGAGCTCCATGAGCTGTTTGTATATTTTGGAGATTAATCCTTTGTCTGATGTTTCATTTGCAAATATTTTCTCCCATCCTGAGAACTGTCTTTTTGTTTTGTTTATGCTTTCCTTTGCTGTGCAAAAGCTTTTAAGTTTAATTAGGTCCCATTTGTTTATTTTTGTTTTTGTTTCTGTTACTCTAGGAGGTGGGTCAAAAAGGATCTTGCTGTGGTTTATGTCAAAGAGTGTTTTTTCTATGTTTTCCTCTAAGAGTTTTATAGTGTCTGGTCTTACATTTAAGTCTTTAATCCATTTGGAGTTTATTTCTGTGCATGGTGTTAGGAAGTGTTCTAATTTCATTCCTTTACATGTAGCTGTCCAGTTTTCCCAGCACCACTTACTGACGAGACTGTCTTTTCTCCACTGTATGTTCTTGCCTCCTTTGTCATAAATTAGGTGCCCATATGTGCGTGGGTTTATCTCTGGGCATTGTATCTTGTACCATTGATATTTATGTTTTTGTGCCAGTATCATACTGTCTTGATTACTGTAGCTTTGTGGTATAGGTTGAAGTTGGGGAGCCTGATTCCTCCAGCTCCGTTTTTC
Organism: Lipotes vexillifer; assembly: GCF_000442215.2. Lineage (NCBI taxonomy): Eukaryota > Metazoa > Chordata > Mammalia > Artiodactyla > Lipotidae > Lipotes > Lipotes vexillifer. The sequence goes on along the minus strand of NW_006785225.1, from coordinate 4,969,779 downwards.
TTTCTCAAAATTGCTTTGGCTATTCAGGGTCTTTTTTCTTTCCATATGAATTGTAAAATTTTTTGTTCTAATACTGTGAAAAATGCCATTGGTAGTGTGATAGGTACTGCACTGAATCTGTAGATTGCTTTGGGTAGTATAGTCATTTTCACAATGTTGATTCTTCCAATTCAAGAACATAGTATATATCTCCAACTGTTTATGTCCTCTTTGATTTCTTTCATCAGTGTTTTATAGTTTTCTGAGTACAAGTCTTTCGCCTCCTTAGGCAGGTTTATTCCTAGGTATTTTATTCTTTTGTTGCAATGGTAAATGGGAGTGTTTCCTTAATTTCTCTTTCTGATTTTTTGGTGTTGATGTATAGGAATGCCAGAGATTTCTGTGCATTAATATCGTATCCTGCAACCTTACCAAATCCATTGATTAGCTCTAGTAGTTTTCTGGTGGCATCTTAAGGATTCTCTATGTATAGTATCATGTCATCGGCAAACAGTGACAGTTTTACTTCTTCTTTTCCAATTTGGATTCCTTTCATTTTTCTTCTCTGATTGCTGTGGCTAGGACTTCCAAAACTATGTTGGATAAGGGTAGCGAGAGTGGACATCCTTGTCTTGTTCCTGATCTTAGTGGAAATGCTTTCAGTTTTTTGCCATTGCATATGATGTTTGCTGTGGGATTGTCATATATGGCCTTCATTATGTTGACGCAGGTTCCCTCTATGCCCATTTTCTGGAGAGTTTTTATCATAAATGGGTGTTGAATTTTGTCAAAAGCTTTTTCTGCATCTATTGAGATGATCATATGGTTTTCATTTCTTATTTGTTAATGTGGTGTATCACATGGATTGATTTGCGTGTATTGAAGAATCCTTGATTAATATGTGTCTTGGTGTGTTTTTCCTAGGGTTTATCCTGCATGGGCCTCTCTGTGCTTCCTGGACTTGGCTGACTATTTCCTTTCCCATGTTAGGGAAGTTTTCAACTACAATCTCTTCAAATATTTTCTCAGACCCTCTCTTTTTCTCTTCTTTTTCTGGGACCCCTATAACTCGAATGTTGGTGTGTTTAGTGTTGTCCCAGAGGTCTCTGAGATTGTCTTCAATTGTTTTCATTCTTTTTTCTTTATTCTGCTCCTTGGCAGTTATTTCCGCCATTTTGTCTTCCAGTTCACTTATTCGTTCTTCTGCCTCTGTTATTCTGTTATTGATTCCTTCCAGTGTATTTTTCCATTTCAGTTATTATGTTGTTCATCTCTGTTTGTTTGTTCTTTAGTTCTTCTAGATCTTTGTTAAACATTTCTTGTATTTTCTCAGTCCGTGCCTCCATTCTATACCCGAGATTCTGGATCATCTTTACTATCATTACTCTGAATTCTTTTTCAGGTAGACTGCCTATTTCCTCTTCACTTATTTGGTCTTGTAGGTTTTTTTTGTTTGTTTGTTTGTTTTTTGTTTTGTTTTTGTTTTTGTTTTTTTTTGCGATACGTGGGCCTCTCACTGTTGTGGCCTCTCCTGTTGCGGAGCACAGGCTCCGGACGCACAGGCTCAGCGGCCATGGCTCACGGGCCCAGCCGCTCCGCGGCATGTGGGATTCTCCCGGACCGGGGCACGAACCCGCGTCCCCTGCATCGGCAGGCGGACTCTCAACCACCGCGCCACCAGGGAAGCCCTCTTGTAGGTTTTTACCTTGCTACTTCACCTGTGACATATTTTTTTGCTTTTTTTTTTAATGAGTGGGATTGTGTTCCTGTCTTGTTTTGCCTGAGGCTTCCAACACTGGAATCTGTAGGCTACTGGTTAGAGCTGGGTCTTGGTGCTGAGAGGAGGAATTCCATGAGACCTCACTCCAATGGATATTCCCTTGGGTCTGTGATTCTCTGTTAGTCCAGTGGTTTGGACTCAGAGCTCCCACCACAGGAGCTTCGGCCTGCCCCCGGGGTTTGTGAACCAAGATCCCGCAAGCCGCCTGGGGCAGCAAGAAAAAAAAAAAAAGAACAATAACGAAGTAAAAAATAAAATTAGACTAGGAATCTAACAGATATGTTAGGAAGAATATAAAAATAAAAATATAGATGAGTCAACAACCGGAAGGTGCATCAGTACCACAAGAGTAAAAAAAGAGGAAGAGGGAAAAAGACCAAAAGAAAGGGGGGCGGGGAGACGGCTTTGGCTGTGGAGGGTGGGGCCTAAGCAACCGCGAGGTTTGGGCAGTGGGCGGGGACAATGCTCAGGACCCACAGGGCTGGAAAAGGCCCTGGGGACTGTGGGGGGTGGGGCTTAGGCTCAAGGAATAGAAAATGCCCAGGCATCCTCCCCACCCCTGGTCTCAGAGGGCAGGGGACCTCACCTGGGAGCCCAGCAGGCTTCCTGGGCTCGAGTGGGCGGGGCAGACGCCCTCCTCTCCTCTCCTGCTCCTCCGGTCTGGGAGGACCCCTCCCTCCTGCCTCTCCTGATCTCCCCAGCCTCCCTCCTATGCCCCCAAGAACCTATGTGGCCTGGAGTGGGCTCTGGAGGGCAGGGGACCGGCCTGGGAGCTCAGCAGGCTCCCCAGGCCCGAGTGGGTGGGGCGATCGCCCTCCGCTCCTCTCCCGCTCCTCCCGGAGAGCCCCTCCCACCTGCCTCTCCTGTTCTCCCCTCTGCCTCCTTCCTATGCTCCCAAGGACCCATGAGACCTGGTGGGGGCTTTGGAGGGCAGGGGATGGGTCTGGGAGCCCAGCAGGCTTCCTGGGCTCAAGTGCTTATTGTTAGTATGCAAATGACTTCAGAAAGTGAGTACTTTAAAATTATTTACTGATGTTTAATAAACATGCTTGATATACACAGCCCGTAAGTACATAGTACCATGAACATTTACAAACTGAACATACTCATGTAACATACTCTTTTACATCACACACTGGAACACATTAGAACTGAATTATTTGTTGAGACTGTTCATTTACTGAGCATGTTGTTAGGCATTTTGAGACATAAAAACAGGAAGAGAGCTCTTCTCTGTCATCAAGGAGTTCAACTATAAGAAGAGGATAAAACCTGCCTAGATATAGTTACATTAATGTGTGTGTGTGTGTGTGTGTGTGTGTGCTCAGTGTACTTTTGAAATGTCATGTCAAATAGAAACAGAACATGCTTTGGATTCCAGAGCTCTGGACTGAAATCCTGAATTGAGGATATAATACCTGTGAGACTGTATAAAATGTACAGAAGCCTAGAATGCCCTGTGCTATGGACTAAATGTTTGTATCTCTCCAAAACTCCTATGATGAAACCTAATCCCCAGTGTGATGGCATCAGGAGCTAGAGCCTTCAGGGGGTGATTAGGTTATGAAGGTGGAGGCTTCAGTGAATGGGACTACTGCCCTTATAAAAGAGACCCCAGAGAACTCCCTCCTTCTGCTATGTGAGGACACAGCAAGTAGGTGGCCATCTATGAGTCAGAATGCTGGCTCTCACCACTGAATCTGTTGGCACCTTTATCTTGAACATCCCAGTGCCCAGAACTGTAAGAAATAAATTTATGTTGCTTATAACATATATGTTGTTTATAAACATATAACATATGTTTATATGTTTGGTCTGCTATAGCAGCCCAAATAGACTAAGACGCCTTGGGTGCCAAATAAATGTTAATCTCCTCAAATTGAAGTAAATAGCAGCAGCATAAAATATCCAAGCTTTGTGGTCATTTTTCCATGTCCCTTCCTTGCAGGAAGCACTTGTTGCAGTAATAGTGACAAACCCAGTGACAACCTCAGTGAACAGATCCAGTGGAATCAACATCAGAGAACAGACCTTTGGAACTGCAACATCAGCAGAACAAAGGTGGAAGCATTTGGTGAGCATCCTTCCAAATTTTAAGGTAGGATTTTGAGCAGCCTGCACTTGCGAGTTACTCAAGTTATTACATTAATTCCTTCTTTCTCTCCTCTCCTTAGAGTACCAGGGTACGTTCTCCTAAACCATTTCCAGCGCTACATGTTGCAAAGTTTATCTGCTGATGTTGCCAGCTCCTTCTCTATCAGGTCCGCAAAAAAGCAGCTTTTGTTGAATATGTGTCTGAAGAGAAAATGTTCAGTATTTTCAAAACCAAGGAGATCAATCCAGAGGCAGATAACTGTATTGCACTGTACTAGGTTGTATTGCGTTGCATTGTATTTTCCATAGTGGTATTTGGATGGTCAAATTGCTATAAGTATTGAGTCTGTGCATGGCCAACAGAGTTCCAGTTAAATAAGAGGTAAAAACCCCTTAATTACACAGACATAATACATATATCTATCTCTCATCACTCCCTCACCAATGATTTTCATCAATATTGGATCACAATACCCTTTCTCTCTGAGCCTAAAGACAGCCTCAGAACACCCATGAATATATTGATCCAGGCAACTTCTACCAATTGAGTTTTGGCACAAGACAGGTGTGTTTGTATGTATGTGTGTGCGCACACACACACATTTTAAAATACAATTTTATCACCTGTATAGATTCGTGCAAGCCTAACCTTTAAAACACAGTTTGCACTGTATGATTCAGACATCAAAACGAATGCCTTCTCCAAAGTTTTGGCATGTTTTCAGTTGTCACTGCACATCTGACCATCTACTATACAGTAAACTTGTACCAAATCCAAGTTTTTCTTACACAAAATTCTACCATCATCATATAATATACATTGTCAGTTGACTAATCACTCACAATTATTATCTTCTTTCTTGAAAACAAAAACCTATTTGGTACAAGAAAATGACATACTAAGTCCCAGCAGAAATTTTAACTTTCCCAGTTTCCCTCATCAACATGAGAGAGACCATGGGGCACAGTCCTGGCCAATGAGATGTAAGGAGAAGTCATTTAGGGTTTCTGGAAAGCAATCTTCTTTCCCTGAAACATCCCCTCAGTGTTTTTAGCTTTGAACATCAACTACATCATATGGTGACTATGTGAAGTACACATATAAGGGAACACTGAGAGAATCAGAACTGCCAGCCTGAATGTCAATAAACCACTCGACTTCTGTCAGCAATCATCTACCAAGACATTTCTTATTAAATCATTTAAAAAATCACTTTTTGCTTAAGTCACTTTAATAAAAATTTACTGTTGCTTTGAAAATGCTCCTAATGGAATCATATGGCTTTACCCCTGGCTATTGTTATCAATTTTTTTCTAATTTATGCACTTGGTCATTCAATTCCTTTAAGTATAAGTAGGGAAAAAAAAAAAAGAAAATCAGTATTACTAGAGAGTGAAAAAAGACATACATGGTAGGTGGGACATATGCATAATTATTTTTCATGACACCTTCAGAGTGACTCAGGAGGCTGCAGGTAAAGGACCGTGAGACTGAGAACTACATAGTTCATGGCATCTGTGTGGAGGTAGGCAGCTGAGGCTTGCTAGGAGTTGCATTTAATTTACAGGCCAGATTGAGACTATACAACCATGATGTTTGCGAGGAGATTTGGAAAATCCCATCTCATTTGTAAAGATGAATTAGACACATTTTTGTTTTGCTATCACAAGCGTCTACACAGCCCTGGTCTAGCCGAATGCTTTAACATACCTGATACATGCAATCAGCATCACTCCAGTCTCTGCTCCAGATAAAAACCATGTGGGTGGCTTCCCTGGTGGCGCAGTGGTTGAGAATCTGCCTGCTAAGGCAGGGGACACGGGTTCGAGCCCTGATCTGGGAAGATCCCATATGCCGCGGAGCAACTGGGCCCATGAGCCACAACTACTAAGCCTGCACGTCTGGAGCCTGTGCTCTACAACGAGAGGCCGTGACAGTGAAAGAGGCCCGCGCACCGCGATGAAGAGTGGCCCCCCACTTGCCGCAACTAGAGAAAGCCCTCGCACAGAAACGAAGACCCAACACAGCAAAAATAAATTAATTAATTAATAAACTCCTACCCGCAACATCTTCTTAAAAAAATTTTAAAAGTGGGATAAATCCAATCACTAATCTGCAAGTATGCATCCCACTACTCGCTTTGCAAAAGTAGTGCCTGCTGGTTTAACATGGTTTCTTCTTTATATTACTAGTTTTCCATTTAATCTTGGGTTTGAAGTATGAGAGGTCTGTTTGGCACCTTTCTGACGTGCATCAGGAGCGAATATTAATTGCAGTGTTCTCCATAGGGTAAGGGTAAAGGAGGCAGAACAAAATGGAGAAATATTAAAGTTCAAGCTATATATTAATGAAAAAAACCCTTACTGCTGGCTTTACTTACCTATATTTTGCCATATTTTATTCTGTAAGACAACACAATTCTGGTGGGAGCTGATTAACTTGTGATCTGTACCTGAGCCTCCAGTGTAGTTTTACAGAAATGGTCTGCTCTAAAGGGACACTGCTCTAAAGGGACACTGGAGAGTGGCTAACCAATCCAATTATACTCACTTTCCTGAGAAATCTGAATAGGAGGCATACAGAGAGGTATTTTTGTGTCCACAGCAGCTGAGAGACATATGGTGTGAAGGGAGTAAGCAAAAGCTATAAGGGAGTAAAAACCATGAATAAGCCAAAACCATAAGATAGTTGTGACAGGGAAACTCAAATAACAATACTACTAACAGCTAACGGTTGTGGAAGGTTTGCAATAGTCAGGCACTGTCCTGAATACATTAATGTAGTTTTATCACATACCTATGAAATACGCATCTCACCCTTCTAATTTTACGTGCCGTGAAACAGAAGTATAAGCAGATTGAACATCCTCCTCAAGTTTAAAGAACCGATACATGAATGAGCTGAGATTTGAACACAGGCAGTCTTATCCCAGACTCTCTACTCTTACCCATTCCACGGCATTACCTCTCCTGGAGCGACTGGGACAATATAATTTTGCTATGGTATCTTAAATTACGTTCTTTAAGGGGCCCTGAGGACAAACATTTTCTGTGCCTCTTCATTTGGCTCCTGTGTCCTTATAATAAGCCTTAGCTGCTTCCCCTCTGTCCTTGCAACACATTCATGAGCTTTTGGACCAAGTTCTGCTCGTTATGAGAGGTTATACTATGGGAAAATCACTGAAGTTACCTGACCCTTGGTTTCTCTTCTGTAACCTAGGAATAATAATAATAACAATAACAACAAGGTGACTGAGGGGTGTGGGATACAGATGTTCAGGAAACACTGTTGGACACAGCCTCTCTACCATCTAACACAGAACTGTCTAAGGAAGTTCTTTGATTAAACTCAAGAGAACTCAATATGCCGAAGAAATAATAAATGCTCACTAAGACGCCAAAGCTCTTTCTGTGAAAATTTACTCTTTTTTTCCCCCCCTCTCTATTATATTTCAGCTAGATTGCACTGGGGATTACTTACACGCTACAAAATGAATCTTTCACTCAAAGGAAAAATGGAAAGTGGTGATATGTTCATTTCTCTGGTTTGAGGGTTTTGGGGGTGTTTTTGTTGTTGTTTTTCATTCTGCATTAGCTATATGGCATACATAACCCCCCTTTTTTTTCCTGAAGGGACAGATCTTACAAATCACTCCTCAATTTTGAACAAATATTGTAGTGAACAATGCTGCTAGGAAGAATCTTGCCTCAAGGGACTACTTATTGTCAACTAGCTTCCAGAGAAGCTGAAATTATGTTGTCTTGCTCAACTAATATCACCTTTAGCATCATGTTTTTCAAAGTGTAAATGTAAAAACAGTAGAGCAAGGATCCCTTCTTCTTCTTCTTCCTTTTTTTTTTTTTTAATTTACAGACCTCCCCCGGCATGTGTACTCACCCATAGTTTCACACAAGTCTAGAGCATGAGCCCACGGTTCTGAATTATTTTTAAAGTTTTCTTCATCTCACTAAGTCAACATAATTTTGTCCCATGTAAAAATAAAAGTGACAAAAAATTATACACACACACACACACACACACACACACACATATACACATATACACTTATATGTACATAATCATTAGCACCAAAAGTAACTGAAGATGGTAAGGATTAGACGTTTCATGACAAGTAACAATCATTTTTTGTTTGCTTGTTTGTTTTTGAGCTTCTATAACTAGCCAGACAACAGCTTTACGTGTTTATTTAATTCCCAGCAATGCTTTGAGAAGAACATTGTTACCTTATGTTATCCATCTGAAATTCAAATTATGGCTAGTTTCTTGCAATACAACTCTTGATATTTTATAATGATGCCCTGGATGTCTTCGCCTTCTCAATGGAGTTTGGGGCTGTACTTTGGATTCCTGGAAATTTTCAGTTGTGCATTTAATGTTTCTCATCAAAGTTCATATCATTTAATTTGTGAGGTTCTTCTCTTGAAGTTTAAAGTTTTATGAAATTGTAGAACTTTACACAACAGGGCAGCCAATTGTATAGTCAAATTCTTTTCAAGTAAAGTATGTGGGTAAGACTAAACTTCAATAATTTTGTGTCTTTTTATTTCTCCTTTTCTGAGAAAATGGTAGTAGCTCATTGTCTTGGATGCATAAGAGCATTCATATTTAAAATGCTAAAGTTAAAAATCTGCATTACAATGAAACTGGTAACTGTCCAATGTCTTATTATAAACCATAGGTTTCAAACATTCTACCTTCAGGGGCAAGAAGTCAAACTTTCTACCTAAAGATAAAGATTTGAAAAAACATCATAAAATTTAAATGCCTTTAATTATAATTTTTAAAAATAGGTCTATTTCATATCTTATTTCTACCTTGTCTTCATCAATGTAAGCCTGTGACATAAATTTTAATACATGATTTATGGTTACAAATTCATTTTTTCATTCTCATTTATTATGGGGTGTCACATTCTATCATGCCTGCATTTAATCACCTCCTGTCTGCATATTAATGGTTACAAATATGATACCTGTGTAGACCGAAGAAGCCAGGAGCTTAGCTGTCTCAGAGTGTAACGGTTGAGCGCCTTGAAAAGTGGGGCTGGAAAAAAAAACTTTAGATGTCTTTGTACATGCATATGCATTACAGAATAACTCATGTAGTGAAAAAGAGGGTTTTCTACTGTGTAGAGTCAATTTGTTTAAATCGATTTTTCATAAGCCCCCATAATCTGTACATCCATAACTGTATTGAACACATAATAAGCCTTGTGTCAAAATTAGGTGAGATCATTGCCAAGTTTTAATGTGTCAAGTTTAGACTAAGAGGAAATATGCCAGTGCCCCTAGGTGCATTCATTTATATTGACACATTTTATGTATCATTGGCTAAAATGCATAAATGAAAAGGCATGTTTTTAGGAAGTTAGTGTTTATCTGAACTTGATGACATATGGTTTTGAGAGCTGAACAGGGAATTTTCAATTAAAGATGAGTAGAGAAACTGTTGCTACTAAATTATAGGCGCTTGACAAAAAGCACGTGCTCAATATATGTTTTATTAAGGAATAAGTATTTTATTTTCTCTTGCCAACAAATAGTACCTGGGAGCTGTATCTGGTATTAATGCAAATTGAGTTGCAATACCACCCATGGAAATGGTACAGTGGGCTAGATGTGGACGAGGAAAAGGGGCTGAGTTCTAGTAACAAACTACAAGAAAAGGGGAAACAAATCATGGGCAGGGCACCAGCTGCAAAGAACAAAATCAAACCAAGATCAACGAACAGACAAAAATGCATGGGAAATGGGGCTTCCCTGGTGGCACAGTGGTGGAGAGTCCGCCTGCCGATGCAGGGGACGCGGGTTCGTGCCCCGGTCCGGGAGGATCCCACATGCCGCGGAGCGGCTGGGCCCGTGAGCCATGGCCGCTGAGCCTGTGCGGCCGGAGCCTGTGCTCCGCAACGGGAGAGGCTACAACAGTGAGAGGCCCGGGGACCGCCAAAAAAAAAAAAAAAAAAAAAAAAAAATGCATGGGAAGGAAAGGAACTGTGACAAGCCTGGGAGGAGAGGTAATTTGGGAAGTAAAGTACAAAGTGTTAGTATAATCAGGAAAGAACTAAGTCTGTGATCAGTGACAGTGTGTGCTGCTGACTATGCAAATTGAGGTTAAGTTTGAGGACTTCAAGAACCCATGAGGAAGGAGGGAGTGTATTAATTAAGACGAGTTGCATGCATGATTGGAATTGTAGTAGAGAAACAGAAATAGGATAAGCTGTCATCCTAGGCCTCCAGGATGACTACATGGGAAGAGTCTCCTAAGACACACACATACACGTGCGCACGCAGAGACAAAATAATTGAAGACATGCTAAAGTATAGAAATGAAAAGAAAAGAGAAGATGGTTCGCCATGGATGTCTACGTGGCCATAGTTAAGGACTGAGAATAAAGGCATATGGACCCCTATTTTCAAAAGGGGATACTGGTCTTGAAATAAACTGGACAAGCCTCCAAAAATCTCTGTTAGCCTAGTTTCTTGTTTCCAAAAGAGAAAAACTTCTAGACAGAAGCTTCGTGGTTGAAACAAAAGGTTCCTGGCCAATATTCCTTTGATTCTATCTATATATTTTTTGTCCTTTTAGACAAAACTTTAAAATTAAAACATCAGTGTAATAAAAGAAGGCCTATGAAGCTGTTAAGCCACTTCACTTATAGAAATGTAGGTTTCTGAGACAGAAGGGAAATTGTACTTTCCCAGAGGATCTGAAGAACTGTTTGTGCCTTTTCAGACATGACGAAGTTCACATGAGTAGTAACTCCTTTGGATGTCAACAAAGTCAACAATAGCTTTGCAAGGAAATAAACTGTACAATTAAAAATTTCAACAGCTAATAACAGTATAACAGTGTTGCTCTGTAAACATCGTGGAATTGCCAAGTATGTTACGTGCACTTTCCCACACCCGGTATTTAATACCTCTCCAGTTGTCTTCCATTCAAGAAAGCACATCATTTGCAACTTTACACGTGACTGATATTATTCTAGTAACTTGAATCTGCCCTACTGTATAAATTTAATGACCATTGATTTAAACTAAATTGCTTGTGATGATATAACTTAGGCCGTGATCTTAATGGCTGAACACTTCCCCTAAGTATCACCTTTTTCTGAGGAAGGAGCAGAATGGGACTTTGTAAGATTTATTAAAGCACAGTGTGGAAAATATAGGTATTTATTTACTTTGGTTGATAGGTATTTTTAAATATCATTAGACTATTTGCCTTAAGCAACTCAAGGACATACATAAACAAATGTAAACACATTTCTCTTTAATAAGAAAACAAAACTAAAAATATAAAATTGAAATATTCATTTTAAATATGTAAAATATTTTATCATATAAAGTATTTTTTCAAATCTATTTTAACCATACCAATATATGTGACCAACCCCCATTTCTCACCGTTCTCTTGTTCTTAAGTCTCTTTGTATGTAGTTAAAAGAGCACTGAATATGGTGTAAGAAAATTTGGTTTCAGGTAACTCCCACCCTGGCCCTGTCTCACTGTGTACCTTTAGACAAGTTTCGTAACTTCTCTAAACTTTTCATTTTTCTCATCTGTAAGTTTGAAACGGGGACATATCTGTAGCAGAATTAAATGAAATAAGTAATTACAAGATGAATTACGGGAGCTTAATTATATATTATATGAATATATCATATATTAAGCCACATTAACATACAATATTCAACGTGTACATACATATATATCACAAAATCAAGTAAGCATCAATGAGTTTTTTAAATGAAATTTTGTAAAAGTTGTCAAAGTCAATTACTGATGCTTAAATTTTGCAGTTCCACCTCATGGGAACTTTCAGAATATCGTATTTAAAATACACTGTAAAGTCAGAAATACTAGCATTAGCCTCACTGGTATGCTGTGAAGACAAATTAGTACTTTTAAAGTGCTGAGGACCAAGCCAGGCACAGGGTAAACATTCAATAAATGTCAGCTATTTTTTATCATTCCCACAACTCATCACCTGATTTGTTAACTTTCTCTTTAGTTATTCCCATGGCTTGGTTCTTTATCCCTCTTACTTCCTTTGATCTCTCTCTCAAGCTGATGCCAAGCTAATCTTGGCATCAGAGCTAAACTTTAGCTCTAATCTTTGTACTTCCCTGAACAAAAACTGGATAGGTCCCCAAATGCCTTTCTTCTTTTGGCATTCAAAGCTCTTCCACAATCTGGCATCATCTTAACCCTCCAGACTTAGGTCTCCATGTCTCCTTTACTCCAAGACTCAAGCATATAGACATCCCTATGCTGCCCTGTGATCAGCCTTCCCTTTTGCATAAGCAGTGGTCTCCTTCCCCTGAAATCTTCTAACCTTTCCTTCTGTGCTTATTAGACATCTCCAAGGCCTATAAGGACAGTATACTATTTAATGTAAGTTGACTGCTGTAAAAATAAAAAGAATATCTCAAAACATAAAAGTTTCATGCAATAAAAGTGATGTACATCATGGCCCAATGAGTCAGAATGGTCAACATGGAAGGAGAAAATCTGCAAGACCACACTGGGGTTTTATGGTCCACACGGTAAATGGCATAAGACACTTCCAGTTGTATTTCACTGGCTGAATTTAGTCAAGTGATACATATTAACTATATGGGAGACAGGAAAAATTTAGTGTTCCTGAGTGCAGTGGAAGAAAATTTAACAGTGTTAGCGAAAATTAGCACTTTTCTCCACCACATTACCTCCGTCCTCAGACTTCCTCCCTTCCCTTCCCTTTCCTCTCTGTCAGCCCCCCTGCTTCCTCTTCCCTTCTCTAGTTATATTCATTCTCTGCTGCTAGCTGATCTCACCAATCTTTTATCTGAAAAAACAAACAATAACAAAAAAACTATACTAATCATGCCCAAATGTCTTTCTCCAGCACCAGCATCTCCCCTGAAACCTAGAAGGATATATCCAACTATCTTTCAAACACCTTCACTCGGATATTTCATAGACATTTTAAACTTATCAAGTTTAAATAAAACTAATGATTAGCCCAGACCCCAAACCTGGTCATCCTGAATGTTCCAACTCTGTAAACGGCAATGCTTAGAGTGTTCCAGAAAATTTTCTCTCTCTCTCTTCAAAATTCATAAAAAAGTCCTAAATATTTTACCTTTGAATTGCATCCTGATTCTGAGCGCTCACCCAGCCACCACTTGGATCCTTAGATGAGAGCTCACCACTCTTATCTCTCACCTGGATCACTACAATGACCGCTTAACTGATTTTCTTTTTTCTCCAAGTATATCCCCTACAATTTATTTTTAACAAATTGTCCAAAGTAATCCTTTTAAATCTTAGTACAGAATATATCACTCCATTCCTAAAAGCTCGCTAATGTTTTCCCATATTCCACAGCACAAAGTCTTAAAATGGCCTCAGGATACATGTCCTGCCCCGTCCTTGCTTCTTTGACCTCACCTCCTACCTACCAATCTTCCCTTAGCTAATTCCACCCAGTCTGCCTGGTCACTTTCCTAGTTCTTAAACTTGAAAAGTCTGCTTCCACCTCCCGGACTTGAGGTGCATTGCTCCACCCACCTGCATAGCGCCTCTCCAGGCACTACCAGGCATCTTTGAAATTTTATCCCAATGTCATCCTATTAAAGGTGACTTCCCGGGCTTCCCTGGTGGCGCAGTGGTTGAGAGTCCGCCTGCTGATGTGGGGGACGCGGGTTTGTGCCCTGGTTCGGGAGGATCCCACATGACGCGGAGCGGCTGGGCCCGTGAGCCATGGCCGCTGAGCCTGTGCGTCCGGAGCCTGTGCTCCGCAACAGGAGA
>NW_006785225.1:4943888-4955642 GCF_000442215.2 Lipotes vexillifer | reverse complement strand
AAAAAAAAAAAAAAAAAAAAAGATGACTTCCCCAAAACCCCATATAAAATTACAGCCATCTCCATATATATCCACTTTCTTCCACTTTATCCTGATTAACTCTTTTTCCCTCATTCTATTTATCATCAGGGAATATATTATTTATTATGACTTTCTAGAGAGTCTTATATAAAATTGCAGCTCTCAAACTTCCTTCTCCTCTATCCTGCTTTACTGTTTTTCTCCCCTTATAAAACATCACCAAAGAATATATTATTTAATTTGTTGTTTTCTTGTTGTATTAGATTTTTTATGGCTGCTGTAACAAATTTCCACAAATTTAGCAGCTCAAAAGACACAAATTTATAATTCTGTAGGTCAGAAATCTAACGTAGGTTTCAAGGTGTTGGCAAGGCTAGAATCTTTTTCTGGAGGCTCTAAGGAAAATGTGTTTCCTTACTCTTCCCAACTTCTCAAGGCTGCCTGCATTCCTTAGCTCATGACCCCCTTCCATTTTCAAAGCCAGTAATGCCTGGTCGAGACTTTCTCACATCATAGCTCTGACTTCAACAATTTTGCCTCCTTTATTCCACATTTAAGGACCCTTGAGATTACACTGGGCCCACCCAGATAATCCAGGATGGTCTCCCAATCTCAAGGTCAGCTGATTAACAAACTTAATTCTGTATATAGTCTTAACTCCCCTTTGCCATAAACTTAACACATTCACAGGTTCCAAGGATTAGGATGTGGGCACCATTTTGCCTAATATACTTTTTTTTTGTGGTACGCGGGCCTCTCACTGTTGGAGCCTCTCCCATTGCAGAACACAGGCTCTGGACGCGCAGACTCAGCGGCCATGGCTCACGGGCCTAGCCGCCCCGCGGCACGTGGGATCCTCCCAGACCGGGGCGCGAACCCGCGCCCCCCGCATCGGCAGGTGGACTCTCAACCACTGCGCCACCAGGGAAGCCCAACCTAATACACTTTTTATTTTCTCTCTCCCTGGTCCTCAAAAGAATATAAGTGTTGAGAGGATAAGGATTTTGTTTCACTACTCCATTTCTGCAGCTGCATCGTTCTTGGTATATAGTAGCAGTCCAATAAATATTTCTTGGATAAATAAAATAGCAAGTTAACAGCAGCACCAGGCAGAAATGCTAAGATGTAAGTGACGCTTGAATTCTCAATGTCAGGTGTGGCCTAAAGCCATGCTATTGAGTTTGGTCTGTGGACAGGCAGTGATATCACCTAAGAGTGTTAGAAATGCAGACCCTCAGGCACCATCCCCGAACTGTTGAATCTAATTCAGCAGTTTTACAAGATCTTCCAGTGACACATAAGCAATGTTTGAGAAAGAGTAGCCTAACAAACATAAAAAACAATCAATCAATCTAAAGGAATTTACAGAGGACTTACTCCCTGTGCCTGGGGTGTTCAATGTCTGGACATTCACCACCACTGATCCAAACGTGCACATATGTCAAATTTCCTTTGCCCCGTGTACTACATCAACTCTAATCTCTTAAAATAGTAAAATCCAAGACTTGGATTACTATTGTTGACAAGCCCTACACACAAAATCACAAAACAAAGAGGCACAGAACATGGAAAAGTCTCTACCCCTTTGCCAGCACAAAGAAACCAAAAAAGGCACTCAGCACATAACAACTGTCTGAATCATTTCAACTCTTTTGCTGAGGAAAAAAAATTAAAAATACCATTTTCTTGAAGCCTTTTAACAACAACAAAAGCTTGCAGGAGACTTTTAAAATACCGCTGTGTTTCATCAAGGCTTTTTGACTGCTACAAAGGATAAGGCTTACTTTTTGTATTATTATTTTGGGTATGTGTATAAGCATGTACTTTTAAAACACAAAAAGCAAAAGAGGGGAGGTAATTAGGCACTACAATAACAAAACAACTTTTGATTTTAGTTGACTCACAATGGGATTAAACATATTTTGTAAGACAAAGTGATTACATTGTTTTAAATGAATTGATGGTCATGGCCTGAGGTCTGTGGCCTTTGGCTTTCCCCTTGGCAAATGGAAAAATAAACAATTTCTCAAGGCTCCTTTTGACAACTCAATGCCTTGGCTTCAGGATGTGATATTTTTTCTCATAAGACTAGATTCATCTCTATTTCCAGAAAGGTTTTTCCTCTTGAAAGAGGTAATACTAGATGCTGTGTCCTCTCC
The DNA here is from genome assembly GCF_000442215.2 of Lipotes vexillifer. NCBI lineage: Eukaryota > Metazoa > Chordata > Mammalia > Artiodactyla > Lipotidae > Lipotes > Lipotes vexillifer. The sequence continues at coordinate 4,953,462 of NW_006785225.1, read as the reverse complement.
CCACAAAATATTAAAATTCTTTTGAATACAGAAAATTTTAGCCCAGTGCCAGAAATCTACACATACCCATACACACAAGTATATATTTATTACAGTGGCTTAAAACACTATCCTTTCTTTCTACTCACTTTTCTGCTAGAATCTAGATGGGGCCAGGAAGTCACGTGAGGGTCATTTGATCTGGACGAAGTCTGGCTGTAGTGCTGCTTCATCTTTCTGGGACTATGGTCTACCTGGGGCATATGTTTTTCGTGGTGATGTCAGAGGCATAAGAGGACAAGAGACAGCAAAAGCCTCTCCTGCAATATCTAATGAGATCAGTTTCCCAGCCTGAGGAATACTTAGTCCTGAAACTTATTGAAGGTTGACTGATTTGCTAATAGATGTACTGAGTACCACAAAGATGTCATCTTAGTTTCTTCATCCATAACCTGAAGGTGATGATGACATCACCAGAGCATTGTTTTGGGAATCACCTATAAGAATGCCTCAAACAATTAATTACAACATGACTGGTCTTTCAGAGTTACCTACCTATCTATTACTTTAATAACAACTTTGCATTATAATGTAGTAAATATGAAACGTCAGTTTAATCGTCTTGCTTATCTATCTCTCAATTGCTACTTACAGCATGGTATACATGAAATAAATTCTGCCTGCCATCACTTACTAGGTGTGAGATTGCAGTCAATTACTAGCAATGAGCCTTGAAGAACCTTTCTTACAAAGCTGGCAAAATAATGCCTCTATCACATTATGTTAAATAGTAAAAGAAGCAATGTTTTATTTGTAAATCACTTAGCAATGCATCTGGTCCATTAAGACACGTAAAAACTCTAGCTCTCTTCACCTCCTATTTAACATTTTTATAACCATAGAAGAGATTAATTTGTCACATGCATGTTTTGAGGTCATAACTAGAGTCATCTCATCTCTACACGTTAAGTTGTAAATACTTTGAGTCTATGCCATAATATTCATTTGCTACCACACCAGCAAAGTGCTGAAATTCAAAAGATTTTTGCAATGTGTTTTCTCTTCCAGGTGTGTATCAGAAATTTAATGAAGTCTGTCTTCCAAAACCTGCTATATCAGTGGGAATGTCTGACAAGGTTTTCAAGGGGTGGCAGGAAGAGATGGTCATATGTTGATCAGGGACAGATGCAAATCCATAAAATAAAATAACATCCTAATTCCATTAGATGCAATATTATGCCATGAAATGTTTAATCGGTTACATTTTAACAGGGATTCATGCTGAATTGCACTCTGGACAGTCCTGAGATGTTGAGGACCATATGCTAAATTCCTCAAGGTGCAGTGAGAGGGGCTCATATGCTTGACAGAGACATGCCAGGCCATCAGCAACATATGAATTGGATGGCTTCATAACACACGTGTTCTCAGGGGGAGAATTATCTGCAAAAAGTCACAGTCTGAATGAAGAGTTTGCATCCTCTCTTGTACAATTCGAAAGATTATAGTTTTGTATCAAAATTCAATGAAGCCTCAAACTGCTTATTCTTGAGCTATGTATAGAGTTTTTCAGGCTTCTCTTTAGAATTCTTTAGCAAGATGGTCACCCTTGTTTCTTTCACATTTTGTCCATTTGGGTTGGATGGGAAGTGTGATGAGAGGTAACTGCCCCTGTTTATGCAGAGATCATCGCCACCATCATCAATTTCAAGTCATTATTTACTTCATTTATGTCACCTGGTCTGATAACCACTTTATGTGCATGATGATGTTTAATCCCAGCAATACCACTAATATCTTTTTAATGCCCATTTTACATATCGGGAGACTAATGCTTAGAGAAATTAAGCGAATTCCTCAAGGTCACACAGCTTATAGATGGCTGAGCCTGGCTGTTGATCCTGGCTCTATACAATAGGTTCTTGCCTATTCTCCATATGAATAAGTAAGGAGGCTAGATGGTTTGAAGAACTTTATGGATAATATGATGAAATCCGAACAAGTCTATAACATAATTTTGCATCAGGACCAAGCCTTACAGATACTTGAAAAGTAAAATTATATTTATCTTTCATGGAAATAAAAGCCAAGACTTAATGTGGCAGCTCCATGGTCATGAGAGTTCATGAAAATCTCAGCTTTCTACCCCAATATTCCTACTGTATGCCTATTGACCTCAAAATCCAAGAGAGTTTCCAGTACTCCAGCTATAGTTTTCACTACTCCAACCATCAGATCCATATGTCAGGTAGCAGAGTAGAGAGAAAAGGAAAACAAGGACACATCGTCTTCTTTTTGGATATCCTTGATGGACATAAAGCCTTCAGTGGTATCTCTCTTGGTGGCACATGGCCTCATCTAGCTTCAAGAAACATTGGAAAATATACTCTATTATGTGGGCAGTAAAGTGCCCAGTTGAAAAGTATGATTCTGGAACAGTGATGAAATGGAAAATAGATGTTAGAAGCTGGCAGCACCAAATACCACAAAATCTAAAGCAAATACTCAAAAAGAAAAAAAAAAACACATTATTTTCATTTAAAAAAATAACTTAGAAAATATTAATGTCTGTCTTATGGATAAATCTGAATGACCAGTTTATTTTTAAATATTTCCATAAGATTTCAGCACTCATATTTGTATTCCTGCTTATAAAATTGTCAGTAACAAATAGCACCATTTTAATTGTTAGTTAGTAATGAAGAATTGTGTCAATTCTACTACATGAGTGATATACACATGCCTAATGAAGGTCAAATTACATCACACCACACTATAGAGACAATGGTTTTATAATAATTTGAACAGAGAAAAATGATCATAGTTTTGATTCCCCCAGCGTACATGGTAGAATTGACATTTCAATTGCAAAAGAACCTGTGACACAGTAGCAATCATAAGGCAAGCAGGGACTTTATTTCAGCCAAACAATCTCTCTTGTCAAGGAAAAGTCATGCTTGTTAATGTGAATTTTACTAATGTGTAGTTTTTTTTTGTACTTAATTATAAATTTGTGGTTTGTAGTTGTTTATTAGCTATAAGCCTATGAATTTTCTTAACTAGTTTTATGTTTATTGTATAAAAATAATTGTATAGTAAAATTAATTTAAATCAGCATGTGTTCTGTTTTCTTTTTTTTTTCTTCCTTTTAAACAAGTTTATGTACACATTATTCAAATTTCAGAAACACAGACAAGTAAAAAGTGCTTAGTAAATGCAAATAATCACTTGAAGTGGTACAATCAAGTTTACTTCCCAGTCACCTCAAAAAGAGACCTACTCACTTCCCGCTATGCTTTGTGATCTCCAGCCCGAGATTAATTGAAACTTTTCTAATTCCCTCTTCTCAGCATCCATCATTTCCCTCTGCGTCTCCTGTGTGCTTGTGTCATGGATCAGAAAATGTTTAATATCAGTGTTCTTGACTGCTCGTTTTGAACCCCTGTAAAATGCAGGGGCTGTGGGGGTCCGTGTGGGCACTTCATGGAAGAGTGACTGATTGTCTGAGTGACTGCCCCATGAATAAAAGCACTGAGTGGAAGTGGAAACGTGTATGTGTGCTGGACAGACCTTCCTGCAAGCAGCCGGGAGTATGGTCAGCTCCTTCAGGGCCAGCCTCAGCTCCAGGGAGCTGCTTCACTGAACTCACTCCCTTTCTGGGCTGCCTGCATCCAGGGACTGAGAGGGGCAGGGCATAAAGATCAAGCCATTTTAGTTTGTTGCAGAACAGCACTGGGTTGGCTGAGGTTTTACCAGGTTTGCATTGTAATTCAACTTCTCCCTCTGCCCAGTCCTGCTTCCTCACCTTCTTTTTGCATGTAATGATCTGTAAGAAACACCTTGCACCCCAAACTACATTTCATCATCTGCTTCTGGGGAACCCAAGCTGTGATCTTGAGTAATTACTGTGTTGCAGGTGCTAGGTTGTTGCTTTTCCTTCCACTCCTGCTTCATTTCCTCTGTTTCTTTAGCAGTCTTTTACACTAAATACTTGTATTATATTCTCATTTTACATCTAAGGATAGTGAAAATCAGAGAAAATCATTTACTTAAAGTCACACAATTGGTAAGTTATAAACGCAGAGTACAGTCAAGACTTCATATCCAGTAGCCCAGCATTCATTCTTTCATTCATTAAAAAAAATCAAAGATAATTTAGTGACTGTTTAATTTGTCAGTCACTGTGCTAGTCCCTGAGTAGGTAAATGGGAAAAAATAATGAGAGAGCAGAAATACAGCCTCCTCTCTGCCTTGGTAAAACTTACAGTCTAGTGGGAAAAACAGACATTTCCAAAATAATACAGTCTAGTGGGAAATAAGACATTTCTTGTAAACTTCCAGAAATTACAATTTGTTACATCGAAGAAGAGGCACATATGGTCAGGATAAGCTGCAAAGGGAAGCTCTGAACAACTGCAGGAGATTATAGAGAGCTTTTAGTGAGAAAATACCATTTCACCTGATATGTCAAGGATGAACAAGATTTGCCTAGGCAAATGAGAAAGAATATCTAAGGCAGAAAATGAGATTTGCAAAGGCCCTGTGACTGGAGGATCCCTGTAACTGGATCATAGAGAAGGCATAAAATGGTCCAAAATGAGATGAGGGAGATATATATGCACCATGAGGAAGCCCAAGGTAAGGGGTTTTGTCTTTATTACATGAGCGATGAGATGTCATCTAATAATTTTAAACAGTTAGCTTTGCATTTTGAAGTCACCATTTTTCTTAGGGCAAGGAAAAGCAATTAGAGAGGATGAGAATGGATGTGAGAGGCCATCTAGGAAGTCCAAGCCAGAGATGTCAAGAGCTTAAAATGGACAGAGCAGATGGACTAGACAGTTAAACGGGTCAACACTGAAGAACTGGGATATTTCATGCCAGGCATGAAGTATGACATATGAAAGTTATCAGTATGCCACTGGATGATTTTAGTGACACTTGTGTTGAACAGAGCAAAATTTCCACTGCAGTACATAAAGAACATTAGAAGGAAGAAGAAAGCTAAGCTAATAAAGCCGCAGACCCACAAAGTATAAAAAACAGGAGACAGTGGATCAGACAAAGAATCTGCCTTGGAGAGGTGGTAATACCCGTACTTCTTCTTGTTGGTCCACAGTAAAAGTATTCTCATACCTTCTCACAGTAGGTGGATTCCTTAAAGTTTCCTTCTATTTTACAGCCACAGTTGTAAGATTTATAATGGGTCCTCTAATTTATAAATATGAAGCCTTCTCTTGACACTCTTGCCCATCTTTGGCTACTAACTTAGGAGAAGCCTTGATCCATAGTACTGCACAGATAACTTTGCCTTGTTGCTAAATTATATTAGGTCTCCCACACAGATCAATCCTTAAAGTGTGAAACAGCATGCTTGTGAAACTCCTCTATGGATAATAATTTTTGTTTCCTGTATGAAAATTATGTTTATGATTTTATCCATCAGGCTTATCAAAATGCTTGCATGTTCAAGTATTTTAAGGATTGTTTGTTCTTATAAATTAGGTTTTATTTCATTAAGACACCTAACAAGCTACCTAAAAGCCATTCATTTTCAAAGCAGCACTCGCATTTAAACTAACATGAGGCATGTTGAGAGCTGTAAGATAGGGCTCAAGGAGATAAATCAATATTTCACCCAATAAATATGGCACTTTGCTCTCAAGAGGAGAACTTGATTATTTTTCTCTTCCTTCCTGTCTCTTTTTATTCTGGTCTTCCCTCCACACAGAGCCAGATTTATCTTCTCAAATCAATCTAATCATGGCATCTCATACTTGAAACCCTAGGATGGTTGTCTACGTCCTACAGAATGAAGTGCAAACATTTTAGCCTGGCATTTAAAGGCTCTTCAAAATCTGATTCCAAGCTGAGTTTTCAGCTTTATCTCCTAATACTTCCCTCCAGGTACATGATGCTCTCCTTCCAGAATTTCTCATGTGTTCCTCAGCAAAATATGCCAACACATACCTCCTTGGTTTTATACATGCTGTTCCTTCTGAAAAGGAGCAGAATATGTGACCCCAAGATATGCTGCTTTCGCAGGTAGATTGTTTTGAACTGAAGGTAATTAAGGCCCCCGCAGACTAGAAAAACTTTTACCTCTCCTTTAACTACTTAAAATAATTTAGATAGGGGCCCTGGCTCAGAGAGAGAGCTATCACCAGAGGTAACTTTTATCTGAATGACCTGCCTGCATGCCAGGACAAACTTCTAATTACCAAACATCTGCTCTTCTTATTGTCCTGTGAATTGTCCCCTTCCCACTTGAAGCCCCAGGTCCCTATCCCGTTCCTTAGCTCATGATGGTATATAAGTCTCAACTGCCCCACTTGCCCTTGGGTTCCATATTTTTATGGGACACCCATATGTAAGTAATTAATTTTCCCCTGTTAATCTGTCTTATGTCAATTATTAACATTTGACCAGCCAAAAGAAGAAGTCTAGAGGAAAAAAAAATTCCTCCCCTACACTTCCATCTGGAATCCCCTCTCTTTTCTTCTCTTCTGGTAAATACCTGCTACAACTTAGGACCTGTTTCAGATGGCACCTCCTCTGAAGAGCCTTCTTGCATATCCACTCATTTTTCCCCTATTTCAACAAAGCTTTTAAATATTTCTATTATCTCCATCACAGTATTTTGTGATGGCCTCTTTACTTATATGTCCCTCTAATGTGCTTTTCATGGGTTACAGAATTTGAGGAAGATACATCAGATACACATTAAGGTTCCATGTTTTTGGTTGCTGTTTGATTGTTTTTAACCTGGATATACAATCTCAATTTCACCTCCTCTGAAGAGCCTTCTTGCATATCCACTCATTTTTTCCCTATTTCAACAAAGTTTTTAAATATTTCTATTATCTCCATCACAGTATTTTGTGATGGCCCCTTTACTTATATGCCTTTCTGACGTGCTTTTCGTGGGTTACAGAATTTGAGGAAGATACATCAGATACACATGAAGGTTCTATGTTTTTGGTTGCTGTTTGATTGTTTTTAACATGGATACAGAATCGTAATGCAAACAAAGCAGCTACACAGAGCTGGGAATATGCAGCATATCTCATCGTAGCTTTTGTTGCCCCTCACATCACCAAAGGCACCATAAACACTTGGGATTTAGAGAGAGAGAGAGGCTTAAAATATAAACTCACTTGTATGAACAAACATACTCAACAGTTAACACTTCAAATTAAGGGAATGGATAAGTATACTGAGCTTTCCGGGTGTTTGAAACATATGCACTGTCACATACGGAAAAGCAGAGAGTTCTGGAAAGGAGTGTTTGAACAGTGCAGAGATTCTTAGCAATGACCTTAAGATGTGAAAGATCTGGTTTGGAAGGCCATGTCTCCCACATATTAGCCTTTTGATTTGGGGTGTAAGCTGCATAAACTTTCTGTCCTTGCAAAATAGGGATTAAAATAACTGCCTCACTGGGTAGCAGAAGACCTTGTACATAAAATATATCACAAAAAGTCTTACTGTGAAAGGAATATTATGCTCTAGAGAACAAGGAACAATATAATAATCTGTGTAACAGTTTCTCACTTCTTGTGAACAGGTATTGAAACTAAAAGAATATTCCTAGTCTAATTCTATTTTTTTTTCTCCTCAGAAGCTTTGCAAAAACAACTCAGTACCATTTCCAGACTGGTTAGGTGGTAACAGGGAGAAATCAATGGAAGCCACTGTTTGAATTTTCACAAAGGTTTGCTTTGTGTTGACCACCAGGGTCTAAACTAGGACACAGAATTTACCTAAAAACAAGACATTTAAAAGCTGAGAGTTGCATTCTTCCTTCAGAAAAGTCATAAAGTAGCCCAGACTATGAAACTGTACAAGGTCTTCTATCCTTTTTAATTTGAGAACCTTGACAGTATTCAACAACTCATTGATAAATTGTCAAAATGGCTTAATTGAACTCTGGATTATTATGGTGGGAGATGAGAAAGTACTTTGTGTGTACAGCTTATTCTGAATGTTTCTAAAATCATACTGTTATTATTATTCTTAGCAGCAGAGTGCTCTTCATAGGAAATCTTACATAGGAACCAAGTTTACATAACAGAGAAAATAAAAGTTTCAGATAAGCGAAACAAAAGTCTCATTCTCACAATTCTCTTGAATTCTCCCATTTACCTCCTCTTGAATCCCACATACAAAGGACCCTTACAGTTCACTCTCTGACAAACAGGGAGTCTCAGAACACAGTTAGGAATCTTCCAGTGTATTGGAAAAAGCATGGATTTCAGAGTCAGAGAGTTTAGGAGTCTAATCATGCCATGATAGCACCTTACCTAAGTATCTTTTTCTTCCAATTTTCTTCTCTATAGAAAGTTGGATAGTGAGATAATTTTTATGGAATTGTTACAATAATTGAATAATCATAACAATGAGAGCCAACATATGTTGCCTGTTTACTACGTGTCAAAAACTGTTTTAAGTATTTTCCACGCATCATGTGCCTTAATCCTTGCAAAACCTCTGTGAGGAAAATACTTCACCATCGCTTGCTCCCTTTCTATTTGTTTTACCAGACTTTCCTTTTCTTGCCATTCTTTACAGAACATCCCAAGGTAACACAGTGTTTGGTAAATTCAGGGTTCACACCAGGGCAGTCCATCTCCAGATCCCTCACTGTTAGCCATTAGTCTCTATGCTTGTACTGAGTGGTGCCTATACAAAGCCCACCATCTGGGACATTCTTAGTAAGTAGAAATTCTCTCAATATCAATTTTATGCCAAATAAAATATGGCAATTAGTCATAATTGTCATATCATTGTTATTAATGACATAACACCAAAAAGGCACACATTTAAACATCCTAGTTCAATGTCATGTGTCACAAAACCTTTTGAGTACTGATGAAATTATACGTTGTGTTAACTGCGCTCAAGTTCTACATTTTTATTCACTTTATGAATTTCTCCATTTTGAAAAGAGTCCATTTCTCTTTTTACAGAGATAAAGTCCAAAACAAGAAATCCATAATGATACCTTGTGATAAAATACACTTAATATCTGTCAGTCCTCCATGTATTTAACCTCTCCATAGTCTCAGTATTGAGTTGACTATTAATTTCTGCCCTTTGTACACCCCCTTTCTGGTTTTTTCTCCTGTGTCCCCGCCTTCTCCATCTCTGACTCCTTTCCAGGTCATCTCCTCACACACATCCTTTAAATCTTTGCCTTTCACAGAGTTCAACGTGATTCCTCCTTTCAATTTCACCCTCTAAAATGCTTACTCAAACTGGGGTCATCAAATTGCATCCGTACACCTACTGATGACTGTAGCCCAGACCTCACCTCTGAGTTCTAAAGACAGAGTCAAAATTGACTAGTTCTCCCTGGAATGTGGCGAATGGAACACATTGTGCAGGGTGCATGGTGGCCAAAGTAGCATCATTCAAATGCATGGGGCTGGAGATACTGAAAAAAGGTTAAATGGGAGAGTGCATGTGGGGAGCTAGTCTATTTCAGGTTAAGCTGGGGAACTTTTTTTTTTTTTTTTTTTTCGGGTTTCTGGGCTCTCACTGTTATGGCCTCTCCCGTTGAGGAGCACAGGCTCCCGACGCGCCCGCCCCGCGG
>NW_006785225.1:4943300-4943577 GCF_000442215.2 Lipotes vexillifer | reverse complement strand
GGACGCGCAGGCTCAGCGGCCATGGCTCACGGGCCCAGCCGCTCCGCGGCATGTGGGATCCTCCTGGACTGGGGCACGAACCCGTGTCCCCCGCATTGGCAGGCGGACTCTCAACCACTGCGCCACCAGGGAAGTTCAGGCAGTGATTCTTAAAACCACTTCTGCAGGCTTAGAAACTCAGCACAGTCACGCATTCCTACCTCCTTTTCTGACTTGTCATGGTTCACACTACTTACCGCTAAACCTCACCCCAAGCTTCCAGCCAACCTAACCTGTC
>NW_006785225.1:4886384-4943290 GCF_000442215.2 Lipotes vexillifer | reverse complement strand
AAGAGTGTCTACTTCTCATCATGACCCAAACCGAGTTACTAGAAAGCTTTTCTTTTTCCATTTTTAGGACTCGAGCACTTAAAGACAATATTCAAAGTCATCTACTTTTACGTATGTCCCTTCGTGGACAAAATCTTTCTTGACATCTTTTTCCCTCCAGACCAATGGATCTTCCTCCCACCTGCTTCCTCCCTCCCACCTCCCACCCCAGAACCTACTCATTCCATTGCTGTGACTTCAAACTGAGTTCAGAACTGGATGTGATATTTGTTTTCATTTTTATAACCCAAACTAGATGATTCAACACAAAAGCATTTTACAGAGAGCTCATCACAATCCACCGTAAGTTGGTCCACGGGAAATGGATTTTACCTGAGAGCCATGGCACATCCCTGTATTTAGGAACTTGTATCATGCACTGTTGTCATCAGAAAGGCCACTTACTTCAAAACTGCCAAATCACAGGCTTGTAGGACAATGCTTCAAAGCAGCTGATAGCTCATCTCTGCCACTGGTATTAAGGGTGAAGGTGAGTGGCAGGGATAGGTACAGTTGGAAGAGAAAGGCTTAGAAATCTCTCACAAAACCTTTGGGGGGTGAATTGTGGGTGTGGGAGACTCATATTCATGACAACCTCAAATGCCAAGAGAAAACCAGCGCATGATCACCAGCGAGAGGAAAAGGTACAACTCACTATGATTTGAATCGTGCTAATTGCAGGTGTCCTTCTGCAAAAGGCATGATCCTAAACTAATTATATTCAAATGACTATTTAACAATACCAGATGGAGTTCTAGTAATTTTTCCAGCCCTTTGAAGGAACATAACCACATAAAAAAACAATATGCTCCTTTCCATGAAGTTACACAGTGACTTGGGTATAGGTGCCTCTTAATGTTATACAGTTAATGAGAAAATTAGCCCTGGTTGCAGTGCCACATGTTCCTTTGCTCCTAATCAATACTGACATTAGTGCTGAATTAACAATGACACATATAATCATATGAGCCTTTGCTCTGATTCCAACCCAGTATGGCTGGACCATAAGGAGACCTCCCTGTGTGATCAGATCAAAGCCCCTATGCAGTGTGCTTTTTTCAGAGCAGGGCAGAGACAAATTAATCATATCTATCTAATTTTAAGTAGCATGGTTGAAGAACCACTGGGGAAAAGTCATGGCAGGGGCATGAAGAAAGTGAGCATCTAAACAGGTTCATGTCACAAAAGAGACAAGGTCTCATGCCTGGCAATATCTGTTTGCAGTTTTTGCTTTAGAGTTTTTCTCACAGATATTTAAAATTAAATTAGTGCTTTTCTTTCTTTTTTTTTAATAAGAGATATAAAAAGCACTCTTTGGTCATGATGCATAGCACATTAAATACAATTACATCAATATATCTTTCTCTGCTTCTTTATGCAATTTTTTATTTATTTATTTTTCTTTCCAACCTCCTTTGGGAAGCTCTTAGGGAGCAACTTTTGCTAATAATTAATAATGGGAGGTTTCTCCTGAGGAAATCATTTGGAATCATTATGCTGTTCTAATAAATCGTCATTTCAGAATTCTTGTCAGCAAAATGTGGATTCCAAATGTGCAGTAATTACAGTGTCCCACTGCAGCAGGATTGACTGATATGTAAATGTAACTGATTCTGTCTTCAGAAGTCAATATAAAGCAATGCCTATACATTCATGTATAACAGGATTCATGTGCTTGGGAACTTTGAGGAAGAACCTGATATTGAGATAATAAAAGCATACCTTTCGACGTCTGCATAAATTGGTTTCAAAATTCAATTGCACTTTATTCTCTCATTAGTCTCTGCCATAGCTGCTTTAAACACCTAGGCTCTTTCAACAATGTTACATAACTCTCATTCAAATCATATCCATGTTTATCTGCCTGAAATATGTTAGAGCACAACGCCACTGTCATTCAAGGACCTCTTCTATTGTACCATTGCTTAGCAAGAGAACTCCTAACAGTCCTTAGAGAAAGAAGGAAGCAGAATAAACAGTACCTAGATCATAGGACGAAGGCCACCTGCAAAAGGCCCAGCAGTTTAATGAATGGTGCAAACAAAATCAAGGACAGCATATCTAAAGTGGACAATCTAATCCAACTGAGGTCAGACTCTCTTTATTGAAAATTTCTCTCTTTCTTTAGTTAAGAATAGTATCTTTTCCAGACTATACTTCTTTGTAGATTCCCAGGTAATACAAATTGCAAACTTTAAAATTTTATTTCCAAATGTCATTTCATAGAATCTAAAAGCAGATTACAGTTCCCCTGGGGATGAGTAAGGTATGCCAGTAGTTGTCAAATCTAGCTGTTCATTAGAAACACCCAGGGAGCTTATTGTGTTTGCTGATTTTGTTTGTTTGTACCAATGCTCAAGCCCCACCCACAGAGATTTTTATTTAATTGGTGGATGGAGCACTGGCATCTGCGTTTTAAAAGCTCCACAAATAATGTTATTTTGCAGACAAGTGCAAAAAACCACTTTTAAGGAAACAGACTCATTTACTTTCTGTTTCCCAGATGTGGCTAAGTGGGACAAAGACTAGGCTGAAAAGGAATGAGTTTCTCACCTCTGAAATAAAATAGCATAGCGCTGAAGTGACCCTCTATCCATCCATCCATCCATCCATCCATCCATCCATCCATCTATCCATCCATCCACGTATTTATTCGGCAAATATTAATTGAATACATACCACGTGCCAAGCAGCGTTCTAGACATGCCTGCTAAGGCAGTGAACCAAATAGACAGGCAACAGTCTTCAGAGAGTTCACCATCTGGTGGGAAAGACAGAAAGTACACTAGTCAGGGAACAAGCCAATGAATCAATCAGTCAAATCGACTTCAAAAAATGGAAAGTGCTGTGAATTAAACACAACAGGTTCATGAACATAGAGAATGTCCTGAATGTGCGACTGCTTTAGAGAAGAGAGCCAGGGAAGGCATCTCAGCAGAACAGCACTTGAGCTGCAAGTTGAATGATGAGCAGGAATCTATCAAGTGGAGGTCTGAGGTAAGTCTTCCAGGCTGGAGGTACAACAAGCACCCTGAGATAAGATCTGGCTCAGCATATTAGAGGAAGAGCTTCAGAGATCGGTGAGGCTCAAGTGGGGTAGCAAAGAGAAACATGATAGAGACGGGACCAAGAAGAAACCAGAGGCACACGAGGCAAAGCCTTTCCAGTTATGGGGAGGAATTTGAATTTTGTTCTAATTTGTAAGAGGAGATGATTTCGGGTTGATTAAGTAGGGAAGGTCACCAGAATAACTTTGAATAGAGATACAAGAAAGAGACCATAAGAGGTGACTCCACACTTCTTTATTGATAATAACAAAGAAATGTATGGTTATAATTTTGAGTTTGTTTGTTTTTGTTTTTTCCCCAGCATCATCAGAAAGTCATCTTTTTTTGCCCTGTCTGTTCCCTCTTGCAGCTCTTTGATAGACAAAAGCATATGAGGGAATACCACAACTTGCGTCAAGGAATCAGCCCCATCTTCTACATTCCTAGTATAACGGCTTCCAAACAGACTCTGTGTTCCCCACCCCACATGTTTTGCAATATTTTCCTTGCATATTTTAGGATTAAACGTAGATATTGTTCCATGCTAGAAACTATCAGGAGATGATTAGGGAGAAGCAGGATGAGAGAAGAGTGTTCGTCTCAGGGGTGAATAAGTGGTATTATCGACCCATTCCACCCTCAGACAGCCCTGAGAGGTAGATTTTTTTTTTTTTAATCTTCACTTTACAGATGATTTGACATCTTCAAAGGTGGCTGCAGTGTTTGAGCCCAGAGCCTAGATTCTTTGTAGTCCAAAATCAATGCTGTTAACCAGTTGACCATACTTTCACATGCCAATTGTTTCTACCCACAGTTTGATACATGAAAGTGCCTCGAAGAGAAGGTAGACGAGGCATCCATCTCCTGCATTTCTGCTTCCCTTTGTTCCCACGACAGTAGGAAGCCCCTTAGTTCACAGAGTCATAGAGCAATTTACAATATAGCTACAAGGGATTGTGGGACCTGCCACCTCCCGTTCTACAAACAAGGAAACAGAGTCACGCAGCTTGCTAGAGGCAGAATGAAATCTAGAAATCAAATCTCCTCACTCTTAATCTAGTGCTCTTTTTAACATACCAGGATGCCCTTGGCTCTCCTGGAAATGATCTTTGCTTCAACTCAGACTTGTCTTGACTTAAGGACCGTCAGTTTCATGACGGAGACTTTGAAATCTGTTTGTTTCCTGATGCCACTAATAACCATAGATCCTGATCTGCTAAACAGATTAGGATTCCCTACAACCTGCACTATACAAGAATCTGAGATATTCCACAGCTCCAAAATATTCCGTGTTTTACCCATATAGAGTCAGGGGAACTATGCTATCTAGTACTTCTCTAAGCCACAATATTTATACCAGGCTTTTTCAGAGCCATGCCTTCTTCACGTCATTATCCTCACCTGGAATGTCCCTCTCTCATTTCTTTTTGAGAGAGGACTACCAAGCAAGTGCCTGACCCAGGCCTCTGTATTATTGATATCATATTTTGCATGGTCTTGGACAAAGGCAATTAGTTATTGCTATAATATGATCCACCTTTCCCTGCCTGCATAAAAGACAGTCATTCATTCATTCATTTATGAAATCATATATTTAGGGGCTTTTAGATGCCAAGTACAATGTTTGGAATCTGGACATTAAGAGATATTAAGATACAATCCCTGCCCCCAAGGAGACAAAATAGAAAGATTTCCAGTGGAAAGATTAATAAATTCACAGATAATTACAAAGAATGTGATAATCCTCTAGAAACCTCTTGAGCACAGGTTTGCAGTCAGTTTAAGCCTATAAATATTTAAATCTATATCATGTTAAGGCAATTTACAATGAATTTCTCTTCTGGGTTCAGATGATGTCCTTCTGTGTGACATTATTTTATATGTCACTTGTTTTTGCAAGCTATCTAGTAAATGTTTGTGTTATCTTTGCATTACTTAAGTATTTTTATTTAACATGTCATATATTTATACTTCCTGTCCCAAACTCAACTTTGAGGAGTATTGTGCCATGCATGTATGCATGTGTGTGAATGTCCTCTAAAAGCAACTTCTAAAATAAAAATTGTAAGTGCTCAATATTTTTTTAATGTTTTTATTTGAAAGTACATACTATAATTCATCAAACTGTAAACTTTAAAAAAACTTTCAGTAATGATCTCAACCACTTACAGTTCACAAAATTGATTTCCATCATGCAGTAACTTCAATCCAGCTGGTATTAATAGCTACAGATTTTATTTTCTCTCTTTAAAAAGTGTATCTACAGTACACGATAAATCCATTAGTTAAACTGCATTATCTTAGGATCCTCTCTCTATTATATCTCATCACCAGCTTAAAATGTAATTCCCAACCCCTTGCCAAAAGTGTCAATCACAATTTAGCAACCAAACCCCAGTTTGAATATAGGGACAACAATAACTTTATTGGAAAAGTCTTGCATGCAAAAGCAATGTTGCAAGAGAAAAAAAAAAATCTGCCTTCTTTTGCTTATTCTAAAAAACTTAAAAACCCTTGATCTTGAATCCTCCCCTTTCCCATGCCAAGCTCTTCTGATCTTTTGTTTTATCTGCCATACTTGTATGCCATGAATGTTTGAAGTGATAGTTCACACGGGTCTACCAAGATAACCTTCCATAATTACTTTAGAAATAACCTATAGTCCCACTCGTTGAGAATATAGTATCTGTCCTTTATCCCCTGATCATGAAATCTATCTCCTCCCTCTGGATGGTTGAGGCTCTTTGTGGAAATATCAAGGAACAGAGAGATCCAATGAGGGTTTAAGCTTCCACGGTTAATAGTGACTCTAGCCCTATGTTAATTCATCAAGACCACGACTGTTACTGACATTATTCAGTGATACTAATACAGAGGACATACAAGATAGCATATTCATACATTCTCTTGCCACAAAAAGGTCATTCCAAAAGAAAAACAACAAACAGGTACTCTGTGCCCAAGAAGTTCTCAAAATCATGGACTAAGTACATCCCTTTTTAACCAAAACCTTGACAGAGTTTGTCTTTTGCTAAATTAATGTAATGTTTTCAAGCCTTCTTTGCACCACTCACTATGTCATTGATCCATTAACTGCTCGTGGACTATTTTCACTACTTTCACCACACACACACACACACACACACACACACACACACACAAACTTCAGCCTCATTAACATTCTCAATTATTACCTTATTAATGAAAGATCAACATGAGCTCCTTCAACAATGCAGACTGAAGGGGGGGCAGAGCAAAAACAAGAACTCTTCGCTTACCTGAAGATAATTTACCTAGCTGATTACCTTATGATAAGAACAAATTTTTAACTGTATTCTACAAGCTCCTTCAGTATATAAATCTGGTTTATGTACCCAGTTTACTTTCAGGCCACTACCAAAATGACCTTTTCTTGCACTGTGCCCTCTACTCAGCTTAAACACCTTGTTGTACAGGAAGAACTAACTGTGCTTCTACCTTGTTCCCTCCGCCTAAGAGGACTTTCCTCTTTCTCCTTTAGATTAATCCCTTCTCTTCCATCAGATATCTGCTTAGATACTGCTTCAACCAAATCGCTCTCTGTAACATCTCTAGGTGTTAAATGTTCCTGGTCTGAGGACCCAGAGCCTTGAGCACTTACTCTGCTGTAGTCCTTATTAACTAAATGTAATTGTCTTTCTCCCTTACTGGACTGTGAACTTTTGGAGATAAGAACTATGTCTTATTCATGTTCCTAATCTCTGGTATTCAATTTTACTGGCCAATTTTAGATGCTGAAGGAGCAAAAAAAAACCAAAATCAAGATCTATGATTTGCCCAAACAGCTACAGATACAGAAAAGTTCATCAATTGCTAATAAGAAACACATTCAGGATTTTACCTAGGAGCTAATTAGTCCTATTTGATAAACATCTAAAAAAAATTCTGAATTTTCAATAAGCAGGACATTAAAAGAAGGGGAAAAGACTTTTAAAAACAGAAACAATGGACTCAGCAACAAGACACCAGGCAACATGGACATAAAGAAGGAGGCAGATCAAAACCAATCCTAAATAAATAAATAAATAAGCAAACAATGACACCCCCCCCCCCCAAAAAATCACAAGAAAACTCAAAGAGGCCATCATATTTGCAGTTAAACAACACTTGGAAAAAACTGACAATTGTGCCTCAGTAGATTCTCAGCCCATGAACTCACTAAAGAATAGTGTAACAAATAATTGTCATAATTTGACAAAAATACAAACATAATATCTTTATTAATGGTATTTATTTTTATCAATGGAAGGAAAATTCTGGGAAAATAGTCACTTCTGCTCCATACATTTTAATGATGAAATTGACGGAAACTAATAATTTGCCCAAGGCCATTAAACTTGTCAAATGGAAGCCGGGACTTACACAAAGTTTTCTAATACCAAATCTAGATTCTTTCTTCTGCTCTTATAAAACATAAGAAAGCATGGAATCCTGATATAAATTTTAGATATTTCTTCCACTGAAAATAACAAAGCATATAATTTTAATGCTAATAAATAAATTAAGAACTATGTAGAACAAAGTGTCACTTTAAATGCAGCCAATTCATTAGTGTTCATTTCTTATAAAATATATCATAAGACAAGCACAGTCTTCATTTAATATTGACCTCAACTGACACTACTTGTTTGTGTTAAAATTATCTAATTGAGAAGGGAAAGGGTGCTAGACTTTGATTCAGTCCTATCTGGTATGTCCCTAATTTTAGGAGGAATTAAGTGTCCACGTTCCATGACTCATAGCCTCCATCTTCTCCCCACTTTCAAGATGATCACCTTCTGAAAATGATAGGATTGTGCAAGATACAGTACTGGCTTTATAGAGGTACCATATCAACATTTTTTGTGATTAAAATGAGGAGGTGAAACTAGATCACTCCCCAAAGCTCAAGATCCAAAATGGGAAGAGCCATGTTGTATCTAATTGTGTGAGCAGACACACTTGTGTGAGCAGACCTCTGTTCTAAGTCATCGTCATGAACCTGTAAAAATTCACTCACTTAAGAGGAATATTCTGAAAGTTGCAATATTCAATGGAATATAATTTGGACCTTCAAACACAACTTTTCATTGAAATGTCACTAAAGGGTTAAGGAGCAAGTGGTATAAAACAAAATTTCCAACCATTTCAACTTCATTTTTGACATTCCCTTCTAAACCTTGCACATTTTATTTCTTTCCTATATTGAGTGACTTTTCAAGCGGTTCTGCTGTGAGCCAGTAGAATTACTAAGAGGTTTCTGATTTCATAGCTATTTTTTATCATATTTGGAAGCTGGTTTTAAGTAGAACTAAAACTCCGGGGCCACTATTTTAGAGTAGTAAAGATCGACATCTAAATTATTATCTAAGGAAAGTACCAGATCACAGCTTTCACTGCATGTAGAAAGAAGTAAAAAAGTGGATTCGTCTCTGGAAATGTTGGCTATTTGATGTCTTTGAGAAATTTTTGTGCATATTAAATCCCAAATCTCAGCAATGAAATTAATGTAGACATTTGGCTTATATCTATTACTCTTAGTTAATTCCCAGTTACAGTTCCTTAAATCTAGCTTTAAATGTCTCTCTCTTGTCCTGGAGAAAATATGCTGACATATGATTTAAGAGTCTAAAGTAGATAATAATATAGGAATTAGCAATGGTCAATGATAAGACATAAGGCAAAAAACAATTTGTTGCAAAATTAAGGGAGAAAAGGCATGGGACATTTTTGATTCAATCCCAGACTTCATTCACAGAAACAGAAACTTTATATTCCATTCAAATCTAAGTAAAATAGCATGAATTAGTTCTATTTTCTGTGTGAATAAAGCCCAGGTAAGTTAGGAAACATGCCTAAGGTCATTCAAGCAGGAAGGATCATGCTATGTGTCTAGAATGAGTTTCTTCCCACTCTTTCTCCTTGTACGTTTTTTAAATTTGTCCTTCAAAATGGAATTTAAATAATACCTCTTAAGATAGCCATCTATAACCAGCACCATCCAATATGACACAGATATCCAAACTATATTTCCATAACACCTTGCATGCTCATCTTAGAATTTATAAAACATAATAAATAATAAAACATAATAATAACAGTTCATTTCTCAATTTAACCTACTAGACACTAATCCCACTGAAGTAATAAAATGATGATGAGTTGGGTGGCACTGTTAGGGGATTTTTGGGCCATGTTAGAAGTTCTATGTGGCTAACTGTGTTGCCAAACAGCTATTCATCCTAAGACAATACCCATATTTAGAGAAAAGAGTTAAAAGCCTAAGATACCATGCTAGTTTCACTGAGCACTGGGGGAAGGGAAAAAAAGGACAGACAGACTGACTCCCAACTGGCTGAATTTGGGTTGAGAAAGTGAAAAGGCAAGAAAGCAAATGCCTTCCACCATTGTGACCCAAAGTAGGTGTTTAGACTAGCAGTTCCCACTTGATTCTCTTATTCTTTTGAAGGCAGGTACTGATAGAACACTGCCTTGAAATCTACATATATCAAAATTGATTCAAAACATGATATAAACACTATAGGGCCCTGTATTATATTCTGGTTATTTCCATATAGAATACCAGCCCTTGATTTGCTACTGTTATGACCAACACCATTTATGAGGGAGGAATGGAGAGAAAGAATTCCAAGGATACACCATCAAGGTATAAACATAAATGCATTTTGAGAGTATCCCAGAGTGTATAAGAATGAGGTCATGAATAAGTCTGTACTGCCTAGAGTTGGTTCTGATTAGGTGCTGGCTGTGGGTGTCTGAGAAGGCTAGGATGAGAATAGGCAGATTTCCATACATCATAAGGACACCTAGCAAAGGCAGGTCTTCCTCCACATTGCCGTGCTAACTGTACCTTGAAGTGCTGGTGTTACCTTGTACTTCTGTTGTGGGTGTGTGTGAATAGAGGGAGGGAATAGTGCGGGAGAGTAGAGAATGACCAATGACTTGCCTGGCCATAATTCCCACCAGCAAAATAATATTTACACTATCTAAAGTGTATGGAAACTCACCAGGCCTAACATACTATAACCTACATACTTTATCTCATGTCATCCTTTAGATAGTCTGGTGAGATTGGTTATTATCATCTCCATTTTATAAGGACTTGTATATCCCAAGTAGATTAAATGGATTTCCCAACTTCAGCAGAACTAACATGGAACAAAGACTGGACTGAAGACCAGGTTTTCACCTTCGAAGCCAAATTTTATGTGATACCAGCCCCGATGCCATAACTCCTGGTCTCTGCTTGTCACTTTCAGCATGACTGTCCTATGACAGGATTCTGAGGGACACAGAATTCTCTTGATTAACATGCATCAACACAGTGTGAACATATAAAACTGTGGCACAAATAGTTTTTGTTGGAGATGGTGGTGGTGGCGGCTATGCTGATACCAGGTTTAAATTAGTCTGTTTAGAAAGTCTAATGTCTTCAAGGCTGGTGCTATTTTGGCAATAGGAAAAATGGCTATGTGTTGCTCTGTTTCTCAATTTACTGTTGAATTAGATGTGGAGAAATAATGTTCTTCCATTTTCTCCCAACTCAGGGACACACACACACACACACACACACACACCTCACCATTCGTGTTCAGGGTCATGTTTTGTGTATATTCTTTTGTTAGGGCCAATCTTCAGCCAATGATAATATCATCCAGGTGTTTTGCCTAATGTTAGGTGTTGGGACAAATAACTAAAACTGTCCATTAAAGAAGCATCACTTGCATATTGCTTCATAGTTCCTGATAATACTAATTTATTACCAATTTTGGAGATACCTTTTACTTCTACTAGCTATTGCAGGAGCCCAGCATGACCATTCATCTTTGCCTGGAATATAATAGATTTTTGTTTTTCTCCCTACATAATTGTTAATGCTCATCAATCCTAAAACTTTTCACTTTAAAAGGATCCTGGTTTTGTCTTCCCTAATTCTAAATACCCAGTACTCAAACTTTTGTTAAGTATACCATTGTATTGGCACCATGTTACTTAATGTTAAGTAAAACTATTGTCAAGTAAACCCAATATTCACCTTGATTAGAGTAGAGACATAATGCAGAGATGAGGATGGTTTCAGAGACAAAGATATTCTTTCTAAGTATTTCTCTGCTTCCTGAAGGACAAAATAAAATCCTTCAGGTTGTGAGTTCTTTCTTCATAATCAGCCTGTTAGTATCTCCCTATGCTTCCATTATCTCAATTGTAATATATATTCTTAGACATTAATATCCTAATGTATAATATAGATTATAGCTCTATCCTCTAAGCCTATCATTTGGCAATGTGACTTATTATGCATTCAGAAATATTTGGAGTGTAGAATTAAACAAAAGAAGCATGTAGCTATTGAATGACTATGTGTAAAAATGCCTTCGGCACTTTGTTTGCAATTAAAATATTTCTAAATATACCTAGCACACCTCTGCATCCAATTTAAAAAAAAAGGAATGTAATTGGTAAAATTTTATTTTATTTTCTATAAATAGATATTCATTTAGTTTCCCCCCCACCCAGAGTCTTCAACTACAGTTAGTTTCTATATATTGTCACAGTTCATAAAATATGCCCTTTAATTTAATATATTAGAGCTTTGACAAAACAGGGTCTAAAAATAAACTGATCCATTTTTGTCACCTGTTGTTTTTTTTTAACTATTTTTTCTTAAACAATATTGCTCCAACGATACACAGACTTTTTTGGGGGGATCAGTATGGAACTTCCATTTTAACCAAGAGTTAAATCTCTTTGTGTTGATTAAAATGTCCTTTTATTCTTGAAACCTCAGCAAAATGAACTGAAAGCAAAGATGTGGAAATGGGTTTAAAAACTGTAAAATCTCTGGCTCAATCTATCAGTTAAACAGTTTATTATTTTATAATGAAAAGACACTATCACTAATAGGTCAAACATTCTCTCATTCTCCTGTTATTTTCTCTTTTTTTGTGATGGTAAATACAGTGTTGTTAACTTTGGACAGGATGACAGCTTCAGGCAAGAGGTACAACCCCAGGGAATAGCACTTTAATTTAAAAAGCCAAGAGGAGAAAACACAAGAGGAAATCAGACAAGGCAAGACTGGAAACAAAAGCTGCATTTATTTCACAATCAAAAGCTGGACAAGGAGCCCCTGCTAATCTCAAGCAGACTCCAGAGGCTGTACTTTTAATAGCAAAAACAGAGGAAATAGAAACAAATGGTGAAAACCTCTTCCGTGAGGAGGTGAAGACATTCACTGTAAGAGGATACCCAGGATGTTACTTTCTGGAATAGATGTATAAGGGAGAGGCATAATTTTCTGACACTCTGGGTATAAAAAATTACTTTCTCTTTAAAGGAAGCTGTTTATAAAGTAAAGACAGTAGTACATCTTCCATTCCTCTGTCAATACACAAGCATTTGTGAGGACCTACTAAATAGTAAATACAGGAGGAAGACAGTGAGATACAGAAACAAAACGTAATGTTCTAATTCCAGTTTCTAGAACAGATCATTTGGAGTTAACAGAGTACTCGTGTGGATAAGATATTAATATTGGACCACAAACTCTTAAAAGTCTATATATGATTATAACGATATATATGGTGATATACATACCCTGCTGTCTCAGCGACTAGCACAAGTTTGACAGTTAGTACTCGCATGCATTTCTTGAACTAAACCATTGAAAGATATGTGAAATAAAATTCATATTTTATGTCAAGACAAGAAAAATGTAAACATAAAAATTCTTCTCTGACCTTTGGCCTCCCTCTCCCCCAACTCTGCATTGTGTATCCTCATTATGCATGGACCAGACCTCCCCCATTGGCAGGAATATCTGTTCAACCATAAAGAGCAACATCCTCCTAGCATCAACAAGACAATGACTTAAAAGATAACATTCCCTCTTGATCTTATAAGGGGTCACATGACCCACCACAATGACGCTTAGATCTGGATTATGCAAACTGTCAATAATATGTCATTTGATGTCTCAAAAAACTTATATAACTGTGTTTTGACTTCTGATAGGCAGAACAGTTCTCAGAGTTTCTAAGATGCTCTTCCCGGATTATACCCTCAAATTTAGCTCAAATAAAATTTTTCATTTCTTTCTTAGAATGACTGACTAATTTTTCATCAACAGATATGAGAAAGAAAAACTTGGAGTGCTCTGGGAGTATTTAGGAGGGGCAGGACAACATTATTCAAAGGTGGTGACTTTTGAAGCTTAGTCTTAAAGAAGTAAACATTAAGTGTAGAAAAACGGTGATCTGGTTTTATCAGAGACAAAGCAGTATGTGTAGCTATGTGAAACTTCCTCTATGTTTAACTGTTCATGAAACAGAATGAGAGAAAAATAATACATGATGGTGATGAGAAGGAGGAGGGGAATGACTATGGTGGTGGTGGTGACAGTAATGATTATGATGATGATAACAGAATTCTCAATATTTAAAATTCCTGTTGGCTTCAGTGACTGGTTAAACTGTTTGCAAAGTTAGCAACTGTTCATTAATTTTCATAAAAATCCAATAAAGTAAATGCAATTCCCAGGATAAATTGTCAGTATTTTTTAAAGCCTAGGGGAGAATCACAATATAGTTACATGGGTTAAATAAAATAGCATCTTTCAAATTTGGGGGAAGAAATTATATCAATTCAATATGGAAACTCTGGTTATCTATCTCATGGTAATTAAATGTTCTGAATGATATATGTGCATGCTTTTAAAAAATAAGAATGGAGAAAAA
Organism: Lipotes vexillifer; assembly: GCF_000442215.2. Taxonomy (NCBI): domain Eukaryota; kingdom Metazoa; phylum Chordata; class Mammalia; order Artiodactyla; family Lipotidae; genus Lipotes; species Lipotes vexillifer. The sequence goes on along the minus strand of NW_006785225.1, from coordinate 4,929,429 downwards.
TAGACATTGATTTAAAATACAGTTCACTAGCGAGGAAAAAGAAAACATGAGTTGGTAAAAGGTAATAAAAACATCTTTATGGTGAAACATTTGCAAAATATAAATTCTATATCAACCTTTTATTTTATAGTCCCAAAACTTTAAATGACTTAAGATCTCATAGATGAACATGATGCTAGACCCTAAATCTGCTGACTAGCATCCAAGTCTTCTAGCCTCTAAACGGCACCACCAGCATATATGGTCTTTCTTCTCCTAGTTCTTAAATCAATTGCTTATATGTAGTCATTGTTTATGAGCTAGTCAGAGAAGTTAATTAATCTTTAGTTAATATCTAAAATAAGGAGGCCTTCTACACTTGCATTATCGTTTGTTACAAGTTATCAAAGTAACAGAGAGTCCCTGACAAGTATTTAATATCTTTAGTTCAAAATCCACTCCTTCTCCCTTGCCTAATATTGATTCTTTCTTACTGCAGCCTAGTCCTTACTATGGGGAAGATTTACTCTGCAATTCTCTATTACCTTTTATGCACTGCTTCTCAGGAAGGCAAAGCTGACTAATGTGACTTGCATTTTATTTCAACTAATAATATTTAATATTTAGAGGAGTTTACAGAACAATTGAGCAGATAGGACAAAGTTCTTACATACCTCCTCCCCCATACAGATTCCCCTGTGACTAAAATCTTGCATTAGTGTGATATATTTGTTAAAATTGATGAGCCAATTTCAATACATTAAGTAAAGTACATAGTTTACATTAGGGTTCACTCTTTGTGTTATACATTCTATAGGTTTAAACAAACATATAATGGCATGTATCCACCAGCACAAGATCGTACAGAGTTTCACGGTCCCCCAACAAATCCCCTGTGCTCCAGTTATTCATCCCTCACTTCCACCAAACCCTGGCAACCACTGATATTTTTACTGTTTTGCCTTTTCCAGAACGTCATACAGTGGTATCATACATTATACAGTGTTTTTAGACTGGTTTATTTTACTTAGCAATATTTATTTTAGGTTCCGCCATGTGTTTTCATAGCTTGAGAGCTCATTTCTTTTTATTACTGAATAATATTCCACTGGTTGGATGTTCCACAGCTCCACAGTTAATCTGTTCACCTATTGAAGAATATCTTGATTGTTTCTTCCAGTTTAGGGTACTTATGAATAAAACAACTAAAAACATTTGTGTGCAATTTTTGTGTGGACATAAGTTTTCAACTAATTCCGGTAAATACCAGTAAGCATGGTTGCTGGGTCATATGCTAAGACTATGTTTAGCTTTGTAAGAAATGGCCAAACTGTCTTCCAAAGTGGCGGCATCCCACCAGCAATGAATGTGGATTCCTTCTGCTTAATACCCCCCACCAGCACTTGCTATTGTCAGTTTATCAGGTAACAGCCATGCTAATAGGTGTATAGTGGCATCTCGTTGTTTTAATTTGAAATTCTCCAAGGACACATGATGTTGAACATTTTTTATATGCTTATTTGCCATCTGCATATCTTCCTTAATGAAATATATGTTCATATTGTTTTCCCAGTTTTTAAATTGGGTTGTTTGCTCTCTTATTGCTGAGTTTTAAGAGTTCTTTTCATATTTTGGATATAAGACCTTTGGGAGACACGGACTGAAATCTTTGCCTAGCCCTAGATACTTAAGACTTCGTCCTACTTTTCAAAATAGAGTTAATATTTTTACAGTAAGAACATAATCATTTTGAGTTAACTTTAGTACAAGATGTGAGATTTACACTGAGGTTCATTATTTTGCCTATGGGTGGCCCAACTGCTTCAGCATCATTTTGTTGAGAGTCTATCTTTCCTCCACTGAATTGTTTTTGCAAAAATCTGATGGGCAAATCTGGGTAGGTCTACTTCTTGGTTCTTTATTCCATTTCATTGATCTATGTGTCTTTCCTTCTAATGATACCACATATTCTTGACTACTACAATTATCTAATAAGCATTTAAATCAGGTATACTGATTCCTCCCACTTTTTCTTTTTCAAAGCTGTTTTATCCATTTGAGTTCCTTTGCTTGTTCATATAAATTTTAAATAATAAAGCTATGTCTACAAACATTTTGCTGGAATGTTGATAGGAATTGCACTTAACCTGTGTATCACTTTGGGGAGAAATGACATCTTTACTGCATTGTGTCTTCCAACTCATTAATATAGTATACCTATTTAATTAAATCTTCTCTAATTTCTTTCATTAGCATTTTATAGTTTTCAACAACAAAGTCCCATACACATTTTGCTATATTTACATCTCAATTATTTCATTTTTTGAGTGATTATAAATAGCACTGTATTTTAAATTCTGGTACATACATCTTCATTGTTACAGAAATACAATTGATATATGTATATTTATCTTATATCCTGTTACCTTACTGACATTACTTATTATTCCTAAAAAAAGTTTTTGAAGGTTCCCTGGGATTTTCTATGCACACAGTCACATCATCTGCAAATACAGTAAGAATTATTTCTTCCTTTCTAATTCGCATAACTTTTATTCCCATTTCTTATTTACTGCACTGGCTAGAACTTCCAGCACTATGCTAAATAACAGTGCTTATCATTGCCTTATGCCTGAACATCATTAGGTATAATGTTAGTTGCAGCATTCTGCAGACGCTCTTTATCAAACTAAGGAAGTGCCCCTTATCTAATTTTCTGAGCTTTTTATTATGAACGGTGTTCAATTTTGTAAAATGGTTTTTGCTACACTGTTTACCATAATCATGTGATTCTTCTTTTTTAGTCTGTTAACACGGTGGATTACTTTGCTTAATTTTTGAATGCTAAACTGGACTTGCATCACAGAAATAAATCCCACAATTATTGTGTATAATTCTTTTCACATATTTCTAAATTCTATTTTCTAATAGTTACTTAAACATTTTTCCATCTATATTATTAAGGAACATTGGTCTATAATTTTCTTATTTTGTACTGTGGTTTTGTTTGTTTTTGCTTTTTATTAGAGTGACACTAGCTTCGTAAAATGAATTGGGAATTGCACTTTCACTTTCTGAATTGGTGTTAATTTTTCTTTAACATTTGTTAGAATTCTCTAGTGAAACCTTGGTGTGATTTCTATACTTTGGGAGAATTTCATTTTAAAGTCAATTTCCTTAATAGATTGAGGGCTATTTAAATTATTCATTTCATATTGAGTGCGTTATGATAGTTTGTGTCTTTTAAGAAATTGGCCCATTTCATCTAAGATGAAATTTATGTGCATAGAGTTTACAGAGTATTCCTCATCCTTCTGTGGTCTACAGGATCAGTCACTACTGATCCGTGTTATTCCAGATATTGGTAATTTGTATATTCTCTTTTTTTTTTCTTTTTATCACACTTGTTCAAGATTTGAAATTTTGTTATTTTTTCCCAAAGAATCAGTTCTTTGTTTTATTCATTTTCTCTATTGATTTTCTGCTTTCAACATCATTGATTTTGGATCTTTATTATATTTTTCCTCTATTTGCTTTTGGGTTTATTTGATTTTCTTTCTTTCTTTTTTTAATATTAAGGTGAGGGTTAGATTATTTATTTGAAACTTTTCCTCTTTCCTAATGTATGAATATAATACTATAAAATTCCTTGTCAGCAGTGCTTTAGCTATGCTTTTAATGTTGTATTTCCAATTTCATTCAGTCCAATGTACTTTTTAAGTTTCTTTTAAGATTACTACTTTCATAAAGGAATCATTTAAAATTTAGTTTCCAAATGTTTGAATATTTTCCTATTATCTTTATTGTGATTCAAGAACATACACTGCATGATTCAATTCTTTTAAATTTGTTGTGGTTTATTTTATAATTCATAATATGTTCTATTGGAACTTGAAAAGAATCCATTGAGTGGAGTGTTTTACAAATGTCAGTTAGATCCTGTTGGTTGATGACATCATTCTTTACAACTTTGCAGCTTTTCTGTCTAGTTGTTTTATTGAGTTAGGGCTATTTAAATCTAAAATTATAATTGTAGGTCTGTCTATTTCTCCCTCCAGTTCTATCAGTTTTTCCTTCACCTATTTTGCTGCTCTGTTGTTTGCTGCATACACATTTAGAATTGCTATGCCTTTTTAATATTTATTTATTTATTTATTTATTATTTATTTGGTTGTGTTGGGTCTTAGTTGTGGCAGGCAGACTCCTTAGTTGCGGCTTGCCAGCTGGTTAGTTGTGGCATGTGAACTCTTAGTTGCAGCATGCATGTGGGATCTAGTTCCTGGATCAGGGATCAAACCCAGGCCCCCTGCATTGGGAGCGCAGAGTCTTAATCACTGCGCTACTATGGAAGTCCCAGAATTGCTCTTTTTGATGGATTGACCCATTTATCATTATATAATGTCATTCTCTGTCCCTGGTAATTTTTTTGGCTCTGAAGTCGACTTTATTAGATATTAATATACCTACTCCTGTTTTGATCGGATTAATGTTTGGATGATATGTCTCCTTTCATCCATTAAGGTTCAGACTGCCTATCATGTTATATATGAAGTAAGTTTTTTGAACATAGCAGATAGTTGCGTTTTGTGTTTTAATCCACTTGCGCCAATCTTTTTTTTTTTTTTTTTTTTTTTTTTTTTTTTTTTTTTTTTTTTTTTTTTTTTTTTTTTTTTTTTTTTTTGCTGTATGCGGGCCCCTCACTGCTATGGCCTCTCCCGCCGCGGAGCACAGGCTCCGGACGCGCAGACCCAGCGGCCATGGCTCACGGGCCCAGCTGCTCCGTGGCATGTGGGATCCTCCCGGACCAGGGCACGAACCCGTGTTGCCTGTATCGGCAGGCGGACTCTCAACCACTGCGCCACCAGGGAAGCCCCACTTGTGCCAATCTTTGTCTTTTAATTGGTGTATTTAGACTATTTTCATTTAATTATTGATATGGAGGGCCATTTTATTTTTAGACTCTATTGGCTCTCTCTTTTTTATTTTTCTCTTTTCTTTTTCCTGTTTTCTTATGGGTTACTGGAAAATTTTTAGAAGTCCATTTTGATTTCTCTATAGTGTTTGAGTTTTCTCTCTTTGTACAGATTTTTTAGTGGTTGCTGAATGTAAATATTACATTATATACACATATATACACACACATATTTTATCACAGTCTACAATATCATCATTTTACCAATTCTCACAAAGCATATAAACCTTACCTTCTTTTAAGTCTCTTTATCCTCCATTTTTAATATAATTTTTCTTAAATATTTACTCCACGTACATTTAGAACCACATCAGAGAATGTTATAAATTTTGCTTCGGTTGCCAAAAATAAGCTATAAATATTGATCAACTTGTTAAAATGCAAAATTAGTCACTTATTTTTCTAAAAAAATAACCACTTCAAGCTAATAAGGACCTACTGAATAGCACAGGGAACTCTACTCAATACTCTGTAATAACCTATATGGGGAAAGAATCTAAAAAAAAGTGGACATATGTATATGTATAACTGATTCACTCTGCTGTACACCTGAAACCAACATGACACTGTAAATCAACTATACTCCAATAAAAATTTTTAAAATAATAATAATAAAATAAAAAATAACCACTTCAGAAATAATGTTAAATTTTATGAAGTTTGATAGCATCCCTGTGTATTTTTTCAGTCATTCTTCTGTAAGTTAAAATTAACATGATGAATATAGGCCCATTATACCAAGTCATACTTTAAAAAAGTTGTCAGTGGATTATGTACCCAGAGATCACTATATATTTTAAGCTTTCTTCCATTCCCCACTTTGCCTTTTATATTATCAGAAATAATTTAATAGCAGATCTCATGTACTTCAGTCTACCATTGAAGACTCTGAGTACTAATAGTCTGTCAATGATGGATGTGGAACACATAACCCAGGTTCCTGGGAGGGAGAGTTTAATATCCATCACTTTCTAATGTCCCCATGTGGAAAGAAATTCTCTAACAGCAAATGGAAAAAGAAGTGTCAGCTATAACTTGAAATCAATGGGCAGCCCTGTCAGCCATGGGGGTTAAGTGTCTCTGTGGTATCATTTCTAGATCTTTTGCTTTGTTTAAGACACATTTGCCACACAATAGGTAGGTGAGGAAATAGTGAATCAATAAAGATTTAAAGTTTTAAAAAAATGATAGTTGTGTCATGAACAGAGGCAAAAAAAGAGAAATTGCTGAATAGTTAACTAGCCAAGTACAGACACTGCCACTTCACAGAGCTTGCCCTCTTTTTCCAGCCTTGTGCATAGCCTTAGAGCTGTCTAGTATCCCCTTCTCACAGAAAAGGAAACTGAGACCAGAGATATTAGTTAATTTTCCCAAATATATATATATATATATATATATATAATTTACATAAAATTTTTAAATCCCCAATAATTCCTCTCCATGACACATGAAGTAACACAAAGCTTGTTAAAGAAAAGTAAATCACCTCCTTAAGAGCTGCTGCTACACAAGCATATTTGGGAAGTAACAGCATGAACAAAATTTTAGAAAAAAATTCAGAGAACGAAACAGAGCATTAATACTGGGACATTCTTCTTTGACTGGAAAGAACCAGATCCGAGTCCTAAGTAGAGTATAAAGTTGTGGCAGGAAGGAATATAGGATGATATTGAAACTGGATAAAACACCATGGATAAAACACCATGAATAGAAGCCTGCAGATAAAAATGCTTGAATGATAACAGAAACAAACATTTACTGGATGCTTACCATGTTTGTCTCCCTTAATCTTCACAACAATAAAAACAGGAATTCTATACATTTTATGAAACGGGGATATTTGAAAAGATCAAAAAGCAAGTAAGAGGCAGGCTTAGGGTTTCAACACAATACTGGACAGTCTTACCACAGGTGTTTGGCCTTGACTGAAGCTTTGCCAAGGTGATTGTAAGAACTTTATATTCTTGACTGCATTCTAATGGGATTAGATACCATTCTCCAGGTGGTGAGATGTTTTTATAGTATTTGAATATGTAGTGACATTGTCAAAGATAAATCTGGTGACCATATGAAGCCTGGATTTTAGTACCAAGTTCCTGAACACAGGAAATGAAGTTAGGAAATGAAGTTAGGAGATTACTGAAGCACTTTGGATGATTGCAAGAAAGAATCTGCCCTGAAGTGGGATTAGTGGTCAAGGAAAAGAAAAATGACTATGGGGAATGCTTTGCAAGTAAATGAGTTGCATAGAATACAGTCATCAAAAGGACAGGATAAAACTGTTTCACTTTTCATGTCCTAAGATATTTTTTTCCAGTGAATTAACAAATTAAATCAGAAAGTTGACATTTCAAAAGTGGTAGAAAATGTGGCAAAGCTTTCAGCCTCACAAACGTGATGGATTTACTCAAATATATGTAGTTTGGATATAGTTGGTAATTATTTCAAATTATATGAAAGGGATGTAATATTAACATGATGGAGTACTTCATAAAATTCATGAAATCTCTGATATTTTATTAAACACAGTACACTAAAATTCCAAATAAATGCATAGTAGTTATTAGGATTAGTAATAAAATCTGATTATTTTTATAATATATGCTGATTTCAGAAATATTGATTTTTGCCTTATTTATATTAGGTTACTGAAGCTATACATTACTTACACTGGTTACTGTTCAAATTGGCACATTTATACCTTTACTTCTAGTTATGTAATTGGCTTTCTTTTTATTCTACCACATTATCATGGTGAACTTTTTTCTTGACTGTTGGCTTTATTTTATCATGTATTATCTGCCAAGGGGCATTAAATTAGTTCTTGAAATCTAGATGGAAAGGGGAACAGCTGTTGGCAAAAGCGAAAACATGTATTTTTCTTATTTTCTATGTAGTTTCTTGTATAGTCCTTTTTCAGATTCACAGTCAACTAACATTAGCTGAGTGCCTACTTTGTGCTTTTATAATGGGGTATACTCAGAAATGCTAAAATTTGCCCAGCAACAAGAAACTTAAAATCAACAGTTTCAGAAGGAACAGAATTGGGGGCAGTAAATCCAGGCCAGATTTTTTGAGCCAGAGATAGAAAAGCTGAGAATAATTACACTTACACACTAGTGTGAGAACTAGGGAAATCTCTCTCTTCAAGTTCTATACCTCAACATTACAATGCAGCACAAGCTACCCAATATTACAGAGTGTGGTTCTGAAATGAACTTATAATTTCCTCATAGAATGAGGAATGTGTCAATCACACTTGGTTAAGAGAAAGAAATGTGTCTGTGTTTGATATGTGTTATTTTCTTCCTGTGGTGTTTAGGTCCCGTTGATCTTTAATTTCCCTGACTCTGCTCCTGTCTTTTCTGAGAGAGAGAGAGACAGAGACACACACACACACACACACACACACACACACACACACACACACACAGAGAATGTGTGTTTGTGTGTGTGTGTGTGTATTATAGTTCTGGGCCAGGACCATCGACCCTGGATGTCATGCTGAAGCAACCTGTGTAGGCAGTGTTACAGATTCTTAAATCTACAGACCTATGCACAAATCTTCATAATTCTCTGAATTCCTCTTTTATGGCACTGATAATAATTTTAATTAATTGTTGGTATAATTATTTGTCTAGTGGCCATTTCTCTCTAGAATATAACTTACATGGTGACAAAGGCCTTGATCTTCTGGTTTATCTTTGCATTTCAGCACCCAAAGCAGTGGCTCACATACAGTTTGTCTTAAAACCCATAACTGAAGGAAAGCAATGTGTATAATACTGAAACAATGATGAAGTATTCAAGGGTTTTGTTTGTTTATTTATTTTTGGAGGGTGTTATTGATAACATTGCTCCATTTAGGCGCCATCTACTTTTCACACTCTTAATCTTACCTTCTCCAGACCCTTTTCCATCCTTCTCCACCCTTATCTGGGACCTGGGAGGCTAACCTGTTAGTCTACACTAACCAGATATCCTTGTTCCCAGCTTCCTGTTAGATTCAGCCAATGCAAGGCACGGACAGGACACGAGAAAACGATGAAGAGATGGGTCAGAATATTAATTATCCCTCCTCCTGCCCCGCTAGACCATGTGTTCCTCTATCAAAGATCACTGTACCTATAAGAAGCCTTCCTATCTCCCAGAGGTACACCGTAACTGAGTTATGGTGACCAAACTATATTAGTTCCCTAGGGCTGCCATAACAAAATACCATAATTTGGGCTACTTAAAACAAAAATGTATTGTCTCGCAGTTCTGGAGGCTAGAAGTCTGAAATCATGGTATCAGCAGGCCCATGGTCCCTCTGAAACCTGAAGGAAAGAATCCTTTCTTCATACCCCCCATCATTCCACACTACCCCTTAGCTTATGGATGCATCACTCCAATGTCTGCCTTCCTCGTCATATGATGTTCTCCCTGTAGCCTGCCCCCTCATGTCTCTCTGTCTCCACATGGCCATCTTTTTATAAGGACAGCACTCACAGTGGATTAGGGGCTCACCCTTCCTCCAACCTGACCTCAACTTAACTAATTACATCTGCCAGGACACTATTTCCAAATTAGGTCATGTTCTGTGGTACTGGAGGTTAGGACTTCAATTTATACTTTTTGGAGGGACACAGTTCAATCCATGACACAATCCCTCCCCTACACCTTTAGGTCTAGAAGTGCTAAGAAACACCTCCTGCTGCTTGGCTATATGTGTTTCATCATCTTGTTTCCATTAACTCTGTCTTTGCCTTTGCATATACTCCTTTCATTCAGCTCCCTTGGTTATTTCTCTTGAGTGTGCCTCTGTTTCCTTCCAGGCCCCTCATTGTGTTAAACTGCTGTCCCTATTTTCCAAAAACTCAGTGCAGTATTTATGAAATTAGGCTGGAACTAGATGTGTTCAAATTTTAGAAGTTTGGGAAGAAGGAAGAAAAATCTAAAAAAAAAAAAGTATGGATTAAGACCTATTTAAGATTTTTAAATAAAGGCATCATTCATATCCAACTGCAAGACATAGAGCTCTATGATTTGACCTTTAGAAGCAAGAAGGTCCATATTTGTCTGATAAGCTGGGGACATCATCAAAGGTGGATGTAGCAAACTGTTATTTTTTACTGAGGGTACCCAATTTGCCCTTTAGACATCAGCTGTACTGGAAACTGACAGGAACTAGTAGAAAGGGTAAAGTCAAATTTTCAAAGCCATTTGTGAATTATAAATAAAATATAACACCATATATTGAATTGTCACTCCAAACCCCTTGCTCACTGATGATAAGGAGATCTGTGCCTGCTTTAAAGTTTAACTTGACCATCATTCACCAAAAAGACATGTTAAGTCACTTTAGAAAGTGATTACTGGAATGGATGTGCTAACATGCATCTATATTTGCAACCTCTCCTTAGCACTTTTCACATATTTTTACTTCTCTTGTCTTCACCCTATACAAACACCAGTTTAATGATTTGAGAAATACATGTCAAGTATCACTTTCAACTGGTGGAAATTACCCATTTGGATATGACATCTTTGTTATGAACAAAATAATTTAGAATAGTGGTGATTTTAGCTACCCTGAAAGTGTGTGCATGTGTGTGTCTGTATGTAGGTGTGCTTTGTTACAGATTTATCAATAGTCCTCATGAAGAAACCTTCTGGTTTAAGCAGTAAAATACTGAAGTCTGTGAGACAGTAACCTTGAGAATGTGTACCTGACTTTCCTTATGCATAGACCAAATTAGCTCATTACTCCAGTTTAAGGGTCCACAAATTTTCATTTTACTGTAATGCATTTCTCAGAATAAATAATGTGAATGTATCCTGACTGAAAGTAAATTCTATCAAAAATATCAGAATAACAACATTAGCAAATAGAACAGTTTATTCACATAATTTTAAGTCCCATATTTGCCTTTCCTTTCCTCAGTCTGTACCCAGAAAGAAATGAATACTGTGGGATTTCAGTGCCCATTTTGGTCTCTAAAGCACAGCAAAGTGTTGTAATATCATAGAAGAAGAAAACCACTGCAATTGCAAGAGACCAGGGTTCTAGTGCTAGTTCCACCTCAAATTTGAACATTCTAGACAAGGGGAAATTTGATTTCTCTGGGGATACCTATGTGTTTTTCTCATCTATATAATGTGAATATTCTAAATTATGTCTTGTTTCTTGTTCAGATCTGTTACTATGTGACCCTATGAAAAATTTACCAACTCATGTGCCATGGCTTATTATTTATATAATATAAACCTCTTGAAATTTGGATAGAGATGGCAAAGACATTTCTCATTAGCCTTGTAGGGTGGCTATACATGTGGTCAACGCAAATAAAATACTAGTTCATGATATTCTTAATGGTATCTGTAATTTCAAAGTCCTTCTAACTTGTTTCAATTTATTTTAAAAGAAACTGGGGCAGATGTCTAATACTAGAAGTATGTGAGAAACTGTCTGTGATAAACATCTTCTAAAATGGCTCCCAGTGATTTCCACCTTCTGGTATTCTTGTTTTTAGGTAATCCCTTCCTTTTGCATGTAGGAACAAACTAGGGACTTGCTTCTGATAAACTGAATATGGTAAAAGTGATGAGATGTCACTTCCAAAATGAGGTTATGAAAGATTTTGTCTTCCATCTTGGTTCACCCATTCTGCCTGGCTAGTTCTTCTCACTTACTTGCTCTGATGAAGCATGCTGCCATATTGCAAGCTGCCCTATGGAGAAGCCCATGTATCAAAGAACTGTAAGTAACATTTAACCAGTAAAATGCAAGAAACCAGAACACTCTTGTTAGCAGTTCCTGAGAAACGGAATCCTTCCAAAAACCACGTGAATGATCATGGAAGGAGACCCTTCCCCAGTCAAGCAAACACCTTGATTGCAACCTGTAAGGAACCTAATGCACTGGGGCCAGCTATGCCACAAGAGAATTACTAAACTACAGAAACTGAGAAAAGAAAATATATTTTTTTAAGCTACTAAGTTTTAGGATAATCCATTACATGGCAATAGATAAGCAATATGCTTTCTCTTTAGCACAGAGAGTGAATGCCAGAGGGCAGACAGCAAAAGCAAGAAGAACTACAATTTTGCAGCCTGTGGAAGGAAAACCACACTCAAAGAAAGACAGACAAAATGAAAAGGCAGAATGCTTTGTACCAGATGAAGAAACAAGATAAAACCCCAGAAAAACAACTAAATGAAATGGAGATAGGCAACCTTCCAGAAAAAGAATTCAGAATAATGATAGTGAAGATGATCTAGGACCTCGGAAAAAGAATGGAGGCAAAGATCGAGAAGATGCAAGAAATGTTTAACAAAGACCTAGAAGAATTAAAGAACAAAGACCTAGAATAATTAAAGAACAAACAGAGATGAACAATACAATAACTGAAGTGAAAACTACACTAGAAGGAATCAATAGCAGAATAACTGAGGCAGAAGAACGGATAAGTGACCTGGAAGACAGAATGGTGGAATTCATTGCCACGGAACAGAATAAAGAAAAAAGAATGAAAATAAATTAAGACAGACTAAGAGGCCTCTGAGACAACATTAAATGCAACAACATTCACATTATAGGGGTCCCAGAAGGAGAAGAGAGAGAGAAAGGAACCAAGAAAATATCTAAAGAGATTATAGTCAAAAACTTCCCTAACATGGGAAAGTAAAGAGCCACCCAAGTCCAGGAAGCGCAGAGTCCCAGGCAGGATATACCCAAGGAGAAACACGCCAAGACACACAGTAATCAAACTGACAAAAATCAAAGACAAAGAACAATTATTGAAAGCAATAAGGGGAAAACAACAAATAACACAAAGGAACTCCCATAAGGTTAACAGCTGATTTCTCAGCAGAAACTCTACAAGCCAGAAAGGAGTGGTGTGATATATTTAAAGTGATGAAAGGGAAGAACCTTAGAGAAAGAAGAACAAACAAAACCCAAAGTTAGTAAAAGGAAAGAAATCATAAAGATCAGAGCAGAAATAAATGAAATAGAAACAAAGAAAACAATAGCAAAGATCAATAAAACTAAAAGCTGGTTCTATGAGAAGATAAACAAAAGTGATAAACCATTAGCCAGACTCATCAAGAACAAGAGGGAGAGGACTCAAATCAATAAAATCAGAAATGAAAAAGGAGAAGTTACAACAGACACCGCAGAAATACAAAGCATCATAAGAGACTACTACAAGCAGCTCTATGCCAGTAAAATGGACAACCTGGAAGAAATGGACAAATTCTTAGAAAGGTACAACCTTCCAAGACTGAACCAGGAAGAAACAGAAAATATGAACAGAACAATCACAAGTAATGAAATTCAAACTGTGATTCAAAATCTTCCAAAAAAAAAAGTGCAGGACCAGATGGCTTCACAGGTGATTCTATCAAACATTTAGAGAAGAGCTAACACCCATCCTTCTCAAACTCTTCCAAAAAACTGCGGAGGAAGGAACACTCCCAAACGCATTCTATGAGGCCACCATCACCCTGATACCAAAACCAGACAAAGATACTACAAAAAAAGAAAATTACAGACCAATCGATGAATACAGATGCAAAAATCCTCAACAAAATACTAGCAAACAGAATCCAACAGCACGTCAAAAGGATCATACACCATGATCAAGTGGGGTTTATTTCAGGAATGCAAGGATTCTTCAAAATATGCAAATCAATCAATGTGATACACCATATTAACAAATTGAAGGAGAAAAACCATAGGATCATCTCAATAGATGCAGAGAAAGCTTTTGACAAAATTCAACACCCATTTATGATAAAAACTCTCCAGAAAGTGGGCATAGAGGGAACCTGCCTCAACATAATAAAGGCCATATACGACAAACCCACAGCAAACATCATTCTCAATGGTGAAAAACTGAAAGCATTTCCACTAAGATCAGGAACAATACAAGGATGTCCACTCTTGCGAATATTATTCAACATAGTTTTAGAAGTCCTAGCCATGGCAATTAGAGAAGAAAAAGAAATAAAAGGAATACAAATAGGAAAAGTGAAGTAAAACTGTCACTGTTTGCAGATGATATGATACTATACATAGAGAATCCTAAAAATGCCACCAGGAAACTACTAGAGCTAATCAATGAATTTGGTAAAGTTGCAGGGTACAAAAGCAATGCACAGAAATCTCTTGCATTCCTATACACTAACAATGGAAGATCAGAAAGAGAAATTAAGGAAACACTCCCATTTACCACTGCAACAAGATAAAATACCTAGGAATAAACCTGCCTAAGGAGGTGAAAGACTTATACTCAGAAAACTATAAGACACTGATGAAACAAATCAAAGATGACACAAACAGATGGAGAGATATACCATGTTCTTGGATTGGAAGAATCAATATTGTGAAAATGACTATACTACCCAAAGCAATCTACTGATTCAATGCAATCCCTATCAGATTACCAGTGGCATTTTTTACAGAACTAGAACAAAAGTCTTAAAATTTGTATGGAGACACAAAAGACCCAAAATAGCCAAAGCAGTCTTGAGGGAAAAAAATGGAGCTGGAGGAATCAGACCCCCTGATTTCAGACTATACTACAAAGCTACCGTAATCAAGATAATATGGTATGGGCACAAAAACAGAAATATAGATCAATGGAACAGGATAGAAAGCCCAGAGATAAACCCATGCACCTATGGTCAACTAATCTATGACAAAGGAGGCAAGGATATACAATGGAGAAAAGACAGTCTCTTCAATAAGTAGTGTTGGGAAAACTGAACAGCTACACATAAAAGAATGAAATTAGAAAACTCCCTAACATCATACACAAAAATAAACTCAAAATGGATTAGAGACGTAAATGTAAGACTGGACGCTATAAAACTCTTACAGGAAAACATAGGAAGAACTCTCTTTGACATAAATCACAGCAAGATCTTTTTTGACCCACCTCCTAGAGAAATGGAAATAAAAACAAAAATAAACAAATGGGACCTAATGAAACTTAAAAGCATTAGCAAAGCAAAGGAAACTACAATCAAGACGAAAAGACAACCCTCAGAATAGGAGAAAATATTTGCAAACGAATCAATGGACAAAGGATTAATCTCCAAAATATATAAACAGCTCATGCAGCTCAATATTAAAAAAACAAACAACCCAATCCAAAAATGGGCAGAAGACCTAAATAGACATTTTTCCAAAGAAGACATACAGATGGCCAAGAAGCACATGAAAAGCTGCTCAACATCACTCATTATTAGAGAAATGCACATCAAAACTACAATGAGGTATCACCTCACACCAGTTAGAGTGGGCATCATCAGAAAATCTACAAACAAGAAATGCTGGAGAGGGTGTGGAGAAAAGGGAACCCTCTTGCACTGTTGGTGGGAATGTAAATTGATACAGCCGTTACGGAGAACAGTATGGAGGTTCCTTAAAAAACTAAAAATAGAATTACCATATGATTCAGCAATCCCACTACTGGGCATATACCCAGAGAAAACCATAATTCAAAAAGACACATGCACCCCAATATTCATTGCAGCAGTATTTACAAGAGCCAGGTCATGGAAGCAACCTAAATGCCCATCAACAGACGAATGGATAAAGAAGATGTGGTACATATATACAATGGAGTATTACTCGGCTGTAAAAAGGAACGAAATTGGGTCATTTGTAGAGACCCAATGGTTTTAGAGACTGTCCTACAGAGTGAAGTAAGTCAGAAAGAGAAAAACAAATATCGTATATTAATGCATATATGTGGAACCTAGAAAAATGGTACATATGAACCAGTTTGCAGGGCAGACATAGAGACAAAGATGTAGAGAACAAACGTATGGACACCAAGCAGGGAAAGCGGTGGTGGGGGGTGGTGGTGGTGGGATGAAGTGGGAGATTGGGATTGACATGTATACACTAATATGTATAAAATAGATAACTAATAAGAACCTGCTGTATAAAAAATAAATAAAATAAAATTCAAAAATAAAAAAGAGTGACTGCCAATGTAGGGAGGGGGTGGCACTAATATCCTACTTTTGCGGGTAAGGAAGTAGTAAAGTAAACCTAAGTAATGATTGCAAAAGAGACAAGTGCGTTCTTTTCTCCTGGTAGTCTTGGATTCTCAGACAGAAAGAAAAAAAAAAAATTGAGAAGCCTTGGAATTAGGAAGAAATAAATTAATACATTTTACCTTGCTTGCTCGCCTAAGTCATGTTGTATCACTTACACGCTCTGGATCTACACCAGCTTACTCATTACAGTCCGGTCATGTTTACTCAAACAAATCAGGTCCTTTCTTTCATAGGGTCTTTTTCCTTGACATTCCTCTTTCCTAGAATGTTCCTTCTACTTCACATTATTGGCATTTTCCTTTTCTCTGTTTCTCAGGTTAATATTCACATTCTAAGGGTACCCTTTCAAAGTATTTCTCTCTCTTTTTTCTCCATCCAAGCTACTTCTTTTTCCTGTGTAGATTAGTTACAATTTACAATTATTTATTCACTGTTTGTTTGGGGTTTTTTTCCTACCCACTGGAATGTAAACGCCAACAAGTAGGTTCCATGTCCTTTTTATTCATTCTTTATTCCTTAGCATCTTAGCTGAGTGTCTTGAACAGCCAGGGGACACAATGAAGCCTTTTATGGGAGGAATGTGAAAATGGGTATGGGGGACAGGCCAGTTAGCATAAATACAGGACCAATTTCAATATAATTGTAAGTATCAAAACCAATTAGTCAGATACATCAATATATAGCAGATATGAAAATTTTCTTTGTATCTTAGAATTCATAACTCTTTAATAATTCACTAAGCTGTTAGTCACATTTGAAAAGTTGTTTTTGCTGTCATTTGTTTGTTTTTGCTTCTTTATGGAAGTGGAATTAGAAAGCTCTAACCCTGGTGCTTAGACAAAAGTATATAATTGTAGTTAAAATAAAAAAAGAATGAGTAGATGTATAATTCACTATACTTTAATTTGGACACACACTTTTACTTTTAGACTGCCCATCATTCTATAATACTTGGCAATGCACAGCCTCGATGGTAAGTTACCTATAAAATGAGAAGATAGATGTGTAAATAATATGAGACCCTCCTAAATCTAAAATACTTTACTATTTTATTTCAGTCTCAATTTTATTATTTTATTTAATTTTATATTTTGTAAGTTATACTGTATTGTTACTTCAGGACTGTGGTCACCTGAAACCATCTGTCAGTGAGCTTATTATGAAAAAAAAATGTGGCACATTTTTTAAATATGCCAGTTATTCAGTACTTCACATATGCAGTCATGTTGATGTATCACTTTGCAGCCCAGTCTGGCTCTGGGCCAGACCATGTGACATGCTCTGGCCACTGAGATGTTAACAGATGTGATATAAGCAGAGACTTGAAATAGCTTTCACTTTGGGTCTTGCTCTTACCCTTACTCTTAGGACACTGACACCATTAGAAGAACATCCCAAGGCTGACCTACTAGTCTAAAAAAGAAAATGAGAGACATGTGAAGCAAAGCAACTAGACAGTCCACAGATACATGTGCAGCTCAACAGATGTGCAGAAATTTAAGTGAGACTAGTAAATGTCAGATGTCCCTTGGCTACCTCAGCTGAACCTCAAAGATGCATGAGAAATAAATCCTTAGTGGTGCATACCACTGAAGATTTGGAGAGCCTTGTTACACAGCAATTCCTAATTGTTATTAACAGGGAACATGTATTACAAAGAGGAATGTTATACTATGTTTTTTAATGCAACGCAAAATTGTAATGTCAGTTAGTAAGCAGTCAGCTTCTGACTCCATGAAATCATTCTGTAACATCAGAATTTTGATCTTTGATGTCTGATTATGTTGAAATAAAGACAAATTCCCTAAGACCTATATTTTTTAAAGCACCTATGTTTGCAAACCCATTAGGAAAAAATGATACTTCCCATCTACTTTCTGAAGTGGCTTACGAGCTATGAAAATTTGAAGGTGGCATGGTTAAAATAAAAAGAAAGAAAATAAGGGAAAATGGTAACTTTGAAAGGGACTGATTTTTGGACTTTAAAACTTCCTCATATATGAATAATTTTGCTTTACTAATTTGCAAGTTTGCTATTATCTTTTTTTTTTTTTTTTTTTTTTTTCGATATGTGGGCCTCTCACTGTCGTGGCCTTTCCCGTTGCCGGACGCGCAAGCTCAGCGGCCATGGCTCACGGGCCCAGCTGCTCCGCGGCATGTGGGATCCTCCGATTGGGGGATCCTCCCGGACCGGGGCACGAACCCGTATCCCCTGCATCGGCAGGCGGACTCTCAACCACTGCACCACCAGGGAGGCCCTGCTATTATCTTTTGATTATATCTTTTAAATATTTGTGGTAGCTTACAACTCATGAGAAAAAAAAATAACATATGTGCTAGTGGTCTCTTGTTTGATATATCTATTAGACAGCATAGATCAGCTCAGATAATTTATTTATTTTTGCCTATATCTATCTCCACTGTTGTGTTGTAAATTCCTTCAGGGCAAGAACTGTGTCCCTTTCATTTTACTATTTCACAATAACTGTTTGAAAAACTGAGCTAAATTAAATTTAAGATCTATTGAAGCAAACAGCTGTATGTAGAAATGCACAAAATCATGACCTGAGAGCATGAGAGCTGAGGTACAACAAGAACAACTCTTCTCAAAAGGCAGTCATTGTCCGGGACTTCCCTGGTGGTGCAGTAGATAAGGCTCCGCACCCCCAATGCAGGGGGCATGGGTTCGATCCCTGGTCAGGGAACTAGATCCCACATGCATGCTGCAACTAAGAGTTTGCATGCCACAACTAAGGAGCCGCTGAGCCGCAACTAAGGAGGCCTGGAGCCACAACTAAGGAGCCCGTCTGCTGCAAGTAAGACCCGGCACAACCAGATAAATAAAAATTCCTAAAAAAACTCCCCCAAAATGGCAGTCATTTTCCTTCATGTCTCCTCAGAGAACATGAAGACACAGGAAAAAGTGTTCCGGTATCTGAGAACACTTTGTTGATGGTAAGTTAATTAAAAACATATTTTATACTAAAATGCATACTGATATTTTACCAAGGAGAATGGCATCAGATTATCACAGTTTTAAGCTAAGATTCAAGAATTTAAAAAATAATTAAATAGCAAGTAATCATGGAGGAATTATTTCATTCACCTCTACCACTCATCGTACTTCAGTGAAGAGTCTGGGACATTCTAATATACTGTGATCATTCATTCTATGTTTCTCAGTAGCTCAAAAGCTCATCGCAGTGCCAGGCCCATTTAAAGGAGTTAAAGCTTTCTTAGATAGATAAATGGATGGTTGGATCAACCAACTAATACCTGTTGGTGAAGGTAAAGATGAGATTGTCTTCAATTTTAATAACATATCACACACACAATATGACTAAATTACGTAGTAGAGAAAGTAATAATTTCCCTAAGAGACAGAACCATTGAATCTTTCAAAGTCTCATGTCTATATTTTTCATTGTATTAATTGCTACCTGTTTTTAAGTCCTAATTATTTTATCAACAGATATCTCTTTTTGACTATTTGTTTTTCAACTTTATGGAGGTATAACTGACAAATAAGATTGTAAGATAAAATGTTTTACACAGTGATTTGGACTATTTCTTTCTTTATATTTATGTATCCAAACAATAAACTACATTTTTCTGTATAAACCAGGCACTATCCTAGGCACTGAGGCTGTCGTGAGACAACAATGGACATAAAATCGCTCCACTGGAAGTTACAAACAAGAAACTCGACGTGAGACAGGGAAATACAGAGTGCTGCAACGCTTCTGCAAGTTTTCAGACAATATTTCCTAAAAATTTAGTTATTTTTCAGCTAAAATTTGAAGAATTAGGAAGGATTAAGTAGGCAAAGTGTGGAATTAAGAGGGTTCCAAATGAAAGAACATGTGCTGACAAACTACCTTCAAGCAAAAGGTTGCACAACAGAATAAGTACAAAGATTCTTTAAATAGAGGGAAGGATGGCATCATGAGTAGTGAAAATTTACTCACTTCTAAGCACAGTGATAAGCATTTCAAATGAAATCTCTCATTTAATTAATTCAGTTATCCAGTGAAAAATGTTGTATTAATCTTTCCTGTTCTTAAATGAAAAGAAACTAAGGCTTTGAAGAGTTAACTTACAAAATTTGAACTCACGTCATATGATTCAAAGGCTGCTTTTAAAAACCACTTTGCAAGATGAAACTTTGTAAAGTGACTGAAAATCTTTAAGGGCTTGCTTGGTTCTAGATACTATGCTGAGCATTTAAAACTCACATAAACCCTGAGCATTTAAAATTCACAAAAACCGTAGCAGGTAGATACAAAAATAGTGATTAGAAACTGAAAAAAGCTTCATAGGGTAAGTAACTTGCTTAAGTCTATAAACTATTTCTGGTGAATTGAATCTATGTATTCCAACTTCAGAGTTAATGTTATTAACCACTGAGTTATAAAGAAACATTTGTATCACACCATACTTGTTAGTAATGGTAAGAGGGGTTAACCTTACTGTCTTCAATCTACAGAGATGGCATAAGTAACTATATGTGTTTGGTTTTGATAATATCATTCCAGTAGGATAATACCTTCTCTAATTCACAAGGTCACTGTGAAGATTAATAATACTTTATTACATATAAAATATAAATCTTAATATGACACACAAAGCTCTTCACAGTCTTACCTCTACTTATCATTTTAGCATCATTACTCACCAAACTGCCTCTTGAACCCAAGACTTTTGTCACACAGAACTTCTCAAATCATACTATTTTTCCTGGTGCAAGCCTCTATTAAGTTGCTGAAATTAGCCAAGTTAACTAGGATTTCAAATCAGTCTATTAATACTTGCTATTTGCTGGTTGATTTGATTAGCAACAAGCTTTCAAGCAAAAGGGTACAAAGTATTAATAAATGCCAATTATATTTCAGGTTCATGTTTATGTATTCACATACATGCCTGCTCATAAAATTTTCATAACCCTAAGAAATATATTATTTCTCCTACTATAAAGATGAATAACTTGATGTTTAGAAAGGTAAGGGATTTTCCCATGGTTAAACAATTAGTAAAGTAGAATGAATTGAGGCCAGGTCAGTTGGATTCCAAAGTTCATTACATTTTATTAAACCAGATTGCCTTCGTTACTTTTAAAGCAAAGCAAATGTTCAGAACTAGTTTTAAATTAGTTTGAAACTTATCTTAAAACTTGCATACAGTCATGATTGCCAAAGCATTTCCATCTTTATGTAAAAAGGATGTAATAATGCATATAAATTATCTTGCACTCAATAGAGCTAGTTCCTCTCCCATTTTTTTTTTTTTTCTAGCATCTGTGATATGGTTGATGATGGATGTTTGCAAGGTCGGATGACAGATGGGGGCCAACATGTCTAGTTTCAGATTAAGGAATTAAAATTGGAGATTAAAATCAAGTATCTCAAAGCAGGGTGTGGACTGGAAATCTTAGAGCCTGGTGATGCTCTGATTCTCATCAAGATTCAAGTTTTTTAAAAATGTCTTTTCATTTTAATTTACACCTCTTTGGAGTAGATAGAAATACTACTGCACCATTCATCTAAATGAAGAGTGGAAGATGCTTTTCACAATAGTAATGTGATAAGTTCTTGGCCATCAGTGTGGTCTCCGAGAGCCATCTGTTCCCAGAGTCGGTGAGCAGTAGGATTTGAGCTATTCCCAACAAACTGTGTGTGTGGCAGGGAAGGGCAAATCCAGCTGCTGTTTATTTTCATCAAACATCTTGATCTGTTCTTCAAACATTGCAAATTTGATGAAACCTCAAATAGAATTTGTCAAACACTTTTCTTTTCTAATTGGGAAAACGATTTGAATGTTATGAGCAATTGCAAAAGATGGTTCTTATTCATTCATAGTTACATAAAGTCACCAATGTTGTAGATACTATCAATGCCCCAGATTCCCAGGGCCTGCCAAAACAAACAAATATGAACATGCACAAACTCTTACACTAACACAAACACACAAACTACCTTTCCTCTTAATCTGTCCAAAATTATGCAGCGGTCTGAACTTTGGGAAGTGTGTTTTGTTCCCTTTAATAAATACATTAATTTCAAAACTGTTGAATGAATACCAACATAATTGCTAATAATCATCCTTAATATGTATTCAGCATTGTTTAAACTCTTTAAGGGCTTTCTCACACATTATTGCTGTGTGTAATAGAACCAAAATGATAGAGTTGAAAGCTTTTAAAGATCATAGACCCAACCCTTTCATTTAAAAAAAAAATCAATTCTATTGAGGTAATTTGCATATAATAAAATGCATCCAATTTAAGTACAGTTTGAGTTCTATGCGTTTTGACCATGTATTCACAGTGTAACCAACAAAACTGTGCTTTAGGACATTTTCATCACTGCAAAAGTTTTCTTTGTGCCCCTTCCCAGTCAACCCCACCCACTCCTGGCCCAACTGACTGTTTATCTTTTTTATCACTTTAGAATTGTTTGGTCTTTTCTGAAGTTTCATGTGAACAGCACCCTGCAGTATATTTTCTTCTATATTTGACTTATTTTGTTTGGTATAATATTTTTGAGAATCATTCATGTTCTTGACTATATTCAAAGCTCATTTCCTCTTTATTACTGAGTAGCATTTCACTGTATGGATATTTCACAGTTTGTTTATTCCTTAATCTGTTGATGGTCACCTTTTTTTCTTTCCCAATTTTTGGCTATTATGAATAAAGTCGCTATGAACTTTTCTGTGCAATTCTTTATGTGGACATAAGATATTATTTCTCTTATAACTATCTCAGTGTAAAAGGAGACAAGGACTGAAAACTTGGTTATCCGAAACTCAGTTTAATTTCTCCCAACTTACATAGTAAGGGTCTACATCCAACCTAATCACCAAGAAGTCTAAGATATCGTGCAGGATGACTTGTCTGCCCGTGACTTCGAGTGAGTTACTCAATGTCCATGAGCTTCAGTTCTCTTAGCTCTCAGGGCTCATTTGAATCTTTCTGAGGTGACAGGCACTGCACAAGGAGTTGCTTTATGATGAAGAACAAAACAGATATGGTTACTGTAGAACTCAATTGAAAAGTAAGACTCGTGTGTGTGTGTGTGTGTGTGTGTGTGTGTGTGTGTGTGTGTGTGTGTAATTTCAAAATATGATGGATTCACTGAATAATTCATACAGAATTCTATAATTCAGCTTTTGTCTGGATGATTGGAGAATGCTCTGAATAGTGAAAATTAATCTGAAGTTCAGAGAACGTGAAGAGCCAGGAATGTGCAGAATTGCCCTAAGAGCAACAAAAAGAGAGAACAGCATGCATAAATGTCCTGAAACATTAGAAGATGGAGAATAGTAATTGAAGGGGGGAGTGGATTGAGATAAGGCTAGGAGTCAAAGCAAACTTTCTTTTTTTTAAACTTGTTTTTTAAATCTATGGAATTGTAATTTATATACAGTAAAAATGAACACCTCTTAAGATTACAGTTAGATAAGTATTTGGAATGTATTTTGATAATTATTTGATAAATGTATATACCCATTAATCAAACCCCAAATCAGGATGTAAAGATATAGAACATTTCCATCATCTCAGAAAATTCCACCAGATCCATTTCCTTTCAACAGAGACTCATTCTCCTACAGCTACTCCCACCAAAAGGCAACTACTCTTCTGGTTTCTATGGTGGACATAAATTAACCTAGATTAATATTGCCTGTGGTTAAAACACACAGAAATCACATCATATGTAGACTTTTGTGTCTGGTTTCTCTTGCTCAAAGTGATGTTTCAAGATTTATCCACGTACTGTGTTTATTTTTATTGTTGAACAGTATTCCAGTAAATGAAAATATCACAACTTTTTTTAAACTCATTAATCTATTGATGAGCATTTGGTATTGTTCTAGTTTTGAGCTAAGGCTTTTATGAATGTTCACATATAAGTCTTTTGGGCAACTATGTTCAATTCTGGGAGTCAGGATGCTAGGCCATAGTACAGCAGTGTGTTTAGCTTCATAAGAAACTGGCAAACAGTTTTCCAAGTCACAGTATCACTTTATATTCCCAGAAGAAATGTATAAGAGCCCCTATTCTTGATGAAATCACCAACATTTGGCTTTTTTTTTTGCGGCCCCAGCCGCTCCACAGCATGTGGGATCCTCCTGGACCGGGGCACGAACCCCGTATCCCCTGCATCGGCAGGCAGACTCTCAACCACTGCGCCACCAGGGAAGCCCCTGGCATTTTTAATTTTTCCATTTTTCTCCTATTTTGACTTTTTAGCTATATTTCTTTTTTTCCTTAAATTTGTTTGCTTTATTTATAGTTTTTAGTACTTGCTCTTAGGGTTAACAAAATTCACCCATAAGTTACCACAGTAAAATGTGAGTTAAACTATTTATATTATTACATGTGTTAAATAAGAAACTTATGATGGT
Organism: Lipotes vexillifer; assembly: GCF_000442215.2. Lineage (NCBI taxonomy): Eukaryota > Metazoa > Chordata > Mammalia > Artiodactyla > Lipotidae > Lipotes > Lipotes vexillifer. The sequence goes on along the minus strand of NW_006785225.1, from coordinate 4,905,014 downwards.
ATTCTTATATCTACTTTCTCCCATCCTTTATGCTATTATTACTCATATGTATTTCTTTCATGTGTTATAAACTTTAAAAGATATTGCATTTATTTTTGCATCAAATCAGTAATTGTCTTTAAAAACAAATAAGGAAAAAGAAATAATTTTTATATTTATTCACATATTTAAAATGTCCACTGTACTTCATTCCTTGTTGCAGAAATTGAGATTATATCTGGTATCAATTCCCTTTCAAGTAAGGAACTTGCATTTCTTGTTGCAAAGGTCTATGAAGGGGTTCATCCCTCTCTGGAATTTATTCCATTAAGAGTTCTTTGAATCCACTCTCCTTAGATAGCTTTGTAGAAATGTATGGCTCTTCATTTATCTTATTTTCCCCTTGATGAAATCAAGGGAATGTTGGTCTTTTGTGACTTTCCATGAACTAACTGAAAAGTTAACCCTCCTCAAGGAATGAGATTTCAAAGATCTTGTATGTGCTTCTGTTAAGTGAACTATGGTGTTAGCTATAGCGGGGAAAAGGAAAACTTTGATACAAATAAGTTTTCCAAGTAGACTCAACAGTTTTTGTTAATGGTTTGGAGAAAGGGGTGAATAAGAAACTAAACAGCAGGGCACTATACATAGCTTGAAAGATATTGGGACATGACAATGATGTTTCTATGTGAAAGTGGTGTGTTGTACTCGGAAGGCCCTTTTAGAAGGTGAGTTAAATATGAATTGGCTTTAGCTGGTCTTGGAGAAGACTGCACTTCTGAAACCTAATTATCAATACATAAAAAATATATTGAAATAAGCTATTATCAAATAATGAAAATAAAAGGCACATGCACTTAAACTTTTAGGTAGCTGGAATGTGAAGAGATATATCTAGTTTATTAATGAAATTGTCCTGGGATAATTGCAATCTGATCTAAATTATGAAGGGGGTTGTGAATTGGGAAGGTGACTGTATGGGCCATTGTGGGGATGGCGGCTAGATTTGTTTAAAAGTAGCCAATCTGGTTCTAAACTATGTGCAGCAAAAGATATGTAGAAAATTAGACAGGTATATATTTGACATAATATATGCTCACCGGATGTTAGCTTACTTCACTTCTCTTAACCATGCTTACCACGCACATGTACATAAATGCATGTGTGTGTGTATACACACACACACAAATACACTCCTCTTCTTTTGACATTTCCTCTAAGGGCACAGAAAAGATGATAAATGCAGTAAGTGGGAAGCATGAGTTAAAACAAACAACCCATTGCTTTGAGAGAAAGATGAACTGGAAAGATTTTTGCTGGCTATTACAAGACTCATCTGGCCACAAAAGAGGAATAATCATACCCTGTATCCTTTACCATGCAAAATCCTATTTTCTGGGGGATATTAGGAATTTTAAAAGTTTGATGATACCAGAGAATAGTGTGTTTGTATTTGCAGGATCTCTTCCATGGGAAAACCAGCTCTCCCAAATTCCATGTTGTCTATTTGGAGTTGCCAGTTATCCAGTCATAGTGTTGTGCACATGACTTAAGTGAGGTCAAAAGTTTTGGCTGAGACTTGACACAAGTACATGGTATCAACTCCTCCTGGTGGAGGAGGTTGAGTAGGGAACCTGGAGTTCTACTTTCACCCTGTAGGAACCAGGAACTAGGAGGCACCTACTCCCATGCCATGCCAGAGTGGCATCAGAGGAAGCCAACTAAAAGATAAGGTTTAAATAAGATCCAGAGTCCCATAATATAATACCCCAAAAGTGAGTGTTTCAACAGAAAATCACAAATTGTTCCAAGAACCAGGAATATCTCAAACTAAATTAAAAAAAAAAATCTCTAAAGGCCAACACTAAGATGAACAAAATATTAGAAACAGTCATCATAAAAATACTTCAATAAGTAATTAAGAACCCATTTGAAAAGTGAAAAAAAATAGAAAATCTCAGCAGAAAAACAGAATATCTCAGAAAAAATAAGTAAATACACAGAAGAACTAAATGGAAATTATAGAACTGAAAAACAATGAATACAATTAAAAGCACAATAAATGAGCTCAACTGCTGAAGGAAGGGGGCAGAGAAAGAGAATTGGCAAATTGGAAGATAAAATAACTAAAATTACAAAATCTGAAGAACAAAAAGAAAAAAATGAAAAGAAAAAGAACAGAGGCTCAGGGATTAGTGGAAATGTAACAAGAGATCTGACACTTGTGTTCCCAAAGTTTCAGAAAGAGAGAAGAAAGAGGGTAGAAATTTAAAAAGTATTCAAAGAATTAATGTCTAAAAACTTCTGAAACATTCTGAAGAATATAAACCTACAAATACAAGAAGCTGAGCAAACTCCAAACTGCATACACCTCAAAAACTCCACACCAAGAATACCAGTAAACAAACTTCTGAAAAATAAAGACAAAGAAAAAACTTTTGAAATCAGAAAGATATGACAGTTTAGGAGAAAAACCATTTGAATTACAGCAGATTTATCATTAGAAATAATGGAAGTCAGGAAAAAGTGGCACAACATTTTTCTAATGCTGAAAAAGACCTGTTAATTCAGTGTTCTATCTCTAGCAAAATTATCCTCCTCTTGAGTTTTCTAAACTATGTTTGGTGGTTGAAACAAGAGATAATACTGTCTGCTGTGCTTCAAAATGTATTTTTAAAAAATATTTAAGATAATTTTTTCTAAGAAACCTAAACAGAGGTAAGGTTTATAAGTTTTACTTGAAGTGGTAAAATGATGACACCAGGAAACTTGAGATGATATATATTAACTTTAGCAACCACTGAAAAAGCTATACAAAGATATAAACTCATGAGCACTATAGAAAAATAAAAATGCATTTCTAAAAGATGTTCAAGTATCGACAATAAGGCAGGAAAAAGAAAAAAAAAAAGAAAAACAAAATAAAACAGAAACCACTGCAACAAAAAAGGCATATTTAAGCCCTAAAATATCAATAGTTTAATTAACTGTAAACAGTCTAAATATGCTGGGAGAGAAGGAGATTTCTGGCTTCCACTGGAAGTGAAACTGGCACTATAAACCATAAGAGGGGAAAAGAAAATAAAGATTTATACCATCTTCCTTTATTCTGTCTGCTTATTGATTAGTGAGCATTTGGCTTTGTGTGGTGAAGGTCTGAGCCTATATGCCCTTTCCAGAAATTGCAGAATTCACCAAGAGTTGCAGTATTAACAACCCACAGTGCAAAATGTTATCCAAGATTATACATTTCTAAGACTAAACATTATGTCAGTGCAGAGCCAGAATGTAAATCTAGGACAAGAGACCCCTTCTTAACCCCTCCATAGAGTTTGCCATAAGGAGTTTACTGTCTAGTCAGGAAGAGTGTTAAAGAAAAAATAGATATATTCATAACACTTGTTGAAGATGGTAAGAAAGACTTTCAAAAAGTGTCATGGCAACAGGTGTGGAATCCACTGCAATGTGGTTTTACAGTGGGAGAGAGAAGTTGGACACAATTCTGAATACAGTATGGGCAAGCAGGAATTTATTGTGAAGGAGTAGGGTAGGAGCCAGTAGATGGAAATTTATTAAGAGGATATATCAGGATAAGGAGGGATTCTACACTAAACTGGTCTAATAAGATTCTTGCTAAAGATAGGCCAGGGTGATCAGACATCACTTGGGGGATGGTGAAGGGCGAGGAACCTGATCAGATATCGAGAGTGATCAGACTGAAATTGCAGGGGGTGGGGTGGGGGTAGTTCCGGTTAAACTGACTTAGCAGGATTTGTGTTAAAATTGGACAACACGGACACAAACAGGGAAGTTCAAAAGTCAGGGCTAGTTGAAAAAGAGTTCAGGGATCCCTCAATAGAGTTTAGTCAATAAGAGAATCTTTGTTAAAAGAAATGTGTAAGTATAATTCAGGTAGATAGAATACTTAACTAGAGATAACTAGATAACTAGAGAAGTAGCTAAGCCATGCACAGGGAATTAGAGATGCAAAGTACAGATGATGCTGACTCTGCCAGGGAATATCAGGGAAGGTTTTAACTTGATTTTATTAGCACAAGTTCGTGTGCCTGACTCACAGTGAGGCCAAACACACCAAAACATCGGAGTGTGGAGTAGAGAAAGGTTTACTGCGAGGCCATGCAAGGAGACGGGTGGCTCATGCCCTAAAAGCCCCAATCTCCTCAAAGGGTTTCTGCAAAGCATTTTTAAAAGCCAGGTGAGGGAGAGGCCGTCACAGGGTATGTGACCACCTCATGCACAATTCTCTGCTTGTCTGATGGTGAGGGAACAAGGTAGTGTCCGGGGGTTAACATTATCAGTCCTTAGGCTCCTATGTGCTCATGGTCATCCAGTAGTTAACACCTTCCATTTGGTGGGGGGTTTTCACATCTGTAAACAACTCAGGAAATGTGCATCAAATACTGTTATCCAGGTACTTCAGAGAGGAGCTAAAGCGGAGGATATGGGGGAAGGCCTGTCCCGGGAAGGCCCCATAGGGTCCTGCTCGGTTACAATTTTAGTTTTGATAAATTTAGGTATTTTCCAGACAACAGAGAGGAGGAATAGGAGTGAAGCATTTACAAAGGCTTAGATATATTAATAATAAAAATCCCCAGTGATACTAATTTAATTCACTTGATATTTCAAGAACACTGGTTGCATACAGACATATGTGTTGGTAAATTTTTTAATTTAGAGGGGAAAAAATATCCTGAATAGCTATAAATTCTAAGGTAAAAGCAGAAACTAAAAACTAACTTCAAGTTTGACTTGCTTCAATGTCAATATGTCTGAAATTTACATCCTCAAAAATAACTTTTCTGCTAAGTATATGATTTGAAGCTGATAGTTTTACATATCTCTTTCACTAAAGTTTTATAGATTTAGTTCTGAAAAGCTGAATTATTTTCTCTTTATATTTTAAAGAAGAGCGTAGTTTTCTAGTCCTTTGCTATTCAAAGTGTGGTTTGTAAATCAGCACTATTAACCTCATTTAGGTGCTTGTTAGAAATGTAGTGACTCACATCCTACCACAGGCCTGATGAATAAGAATCCGTCTTAACAAGATTCTTGTGTAATCCTAGGTACATTAAAATTTGAGAAACACTTTTCTAGTTGATTAAAATAGAAAGACAATTAATTCAACTCGGGGTTTTTGTTATTTTGTCTTTGATAGAATGAATCTGACCCTTCCCTCAGAACACCAAATCAGAAATTAATACCTAAATGTTTGTAGTTAATGGGAATTTATTCTCAGTACTCATATCAATTGGAAAATACATTTCATTTTTGTTTGTTACCTGGTATTTAAATTCAGGTTGTCTCAGTCTAATCATTCTCTCATTTAATGAAAATAAATACCAGTTGTATTATTTCTGAATCCATATCTTGTCATATCTTTTCTTCATTAATTACTTGTTCTTTCTTCCTGTGTGGCTATGTTTTATTCTTGTTTTGTGCTATGTGTTGAATCTAGTTTCTATTATGTCATAAACACAAACAGATACACATCATGTGGGATTAAATCTACTTAAGAACCCATAATTTAATCAAAATGATGAAGCCACTGATTTTTGTATATAAATACATAAATTTATGAAAAATGATAATTCTCCAATTTTTTTCATAGCAAATTGCCAGCAGGAATTTTTTTATTTCCTTGGGTGTTAACAGGATGTTTCTGTAATTCATGTGAAAATGAACTGTGCCTTAATGCATGTTCTCCTCAATGCCTTAGGGTAAATTCCTGGCCATTTGGCCTGGATTTTAACAAAATACAAGATGTATTTGTTTGTCCCATAGAACACCTTACTTCTGGCCTTCCTTTTTCCAGAAAGACTACATTCTTCTTAAGAGGACCCCAGCTGTAGCTTTGATTGAGGCATTCATTCTACAGCTGGGGCAAGCTTTCTCTGAAATGCAGCTGGAATAGGCATTTCAAAGGCCCACCCTGTTATACAAATGCTTCTATTTTCCATGTTACAGGCAGACACCCAGTAAAGTGCCCAGACACACAGGCTGTCAGAATAGAAGCGACATGAATTTCTTAAGACTATCATCATTTTTTGGTTCATCTTTCATCTGGAATAATTCAGTAAAAACACATAGAACAACCTAATCATTGTATGTTATGGCTAAACTATCAAATTGAAGGTATCATTCACATTTCTTTGACTGACACCATGATTACACTGAGAGATACACAAGGAATTGCTTCAGGGAGATGGTGACTGAATGAGATAGAAGAAAAGCAATCACAATCACAATTGCTGGTTTGCCCAGTAAAACTATGACTGTTTTAGAGAATAAAACCTTCAGGTCATCATAACCTGTTCTCCTTAAACATCAAAATCATATAGCCATTTTTCATATGCAAATTTTATGCTTACCAAGCAACTTTGATAATTTTGCTTCCCACATATTTTTCCTATAAGGAAAGAATTACATGATTAACAAATACACCACATACTAAGAGAATGTCTCATTATAATGGGTAGGGAGGGTGCTCAGTAATTATTACTTTATTTTTTTCTTAAGTTCAGTGATTTGTTTTAGTTGGCCTACAATATTATATTAGTTTCAGGTGTACAACATAGTAATTCAATATTTTTTTAGGTTACACACAAAATTAGATTACACATACAAAATTTCAATAACTATTACTTGAACGAAAATTGAATGGATTTATTTGCATTCCAGTTTGTTTAGGTCAATCTCTAGTGACATTTTTGAAGGGGAAATAACCTCCTCAGATCCAGCCAATTCTACAGCAATGAGAAGATTTTTAGCTACAAGATCAAAGGCCAGTCATTTTGTTAGGGGAACCACTGACTGAAACCACACTGGCAAGGCACCACAGTAACCATTTGCAGGAGTTATCTTTTGACACAAGGTCCTGGTAAGGAACACGGGATTAACAAGCCACCACCAATTACAAGAATTTGGGAAAGGTCAAAAGGAGAGGGGAGACACCAGTCCATATGTCCTACCAACCTCCCAGAATCCTCCTCGCTGGAATCCATCTTGGCTAAGTGATGAGTGTGCTACCAGGAAGGACCCTGAGTCAGAATGATTGGCCAGAGACAACCTGGAAGTTAACTAATCCCATCACCATAAAACCCAAGACTGCAAGCCACGTGGCAGAGCACTTCTCCTGGGTTCCCTTACCCTCCTGCTCTCCACCCCAGTGCCCCTTCCCAATAAAGTCTCTTGCTTTGTCAGCATGTGTGTCTCCTTGGACGATTCATTTCTGAGTGTTAGACAAGAGGCCACTCTCAGGCCTTGGAAAGGGTCCCCCTTCCTGCAACAATTTGACCTCCAAAGTAAGGTCATCTAACATGGACTCCTGGCCTAAATCCATATTATAATATTATAAAATAACCTACAAAAGTCAGATTTCACACTAACATATTACATACCACATATTCATTAGCCAAGAGGATTTGAATAAATTGAGCATACATGAATTATGTTTAACTGTTACAGAAACAAAATTATTATCAATTGATATCCTCAAATGCCACTGACCAGTATATTTATCACTTGTATATACAAGATGTATCTGTCTTATCTGTCATAATTTAAGTTAGCTTAGAAGACTTTTCTGTCTTAATTCCTAATCAGCATAGCATTGACAGGACTTTATTACTTCGTAAATCACAGTTCTAAACTTCTGTGAGCATTATATTTTGCTTACTGATTGTTCCCATGGTGATCCCCTGAATAAAAGAATAATGTCCTTGATCAAAGGATCCTGGTTTTCATTTTTATAAGTCAGGTTAATGGTGTTGTATACTACATTTGAAGCCATTTCATTTTAGAGACACAGCTTGACTTTCAGCCGCAAAACTTGAAAGTAAAAAGATTTGGGGGGTTATATTTGATAATTCCTACCTGAATAGTATGCCTGTTTCTTCCTATTTAAGGAGTCTGACATCACACATTTTGGATAGTTTCACGGACTTCTCTTTTTCTAGTCAACCTTGTTTTACTGGAGGGGCCAAATACTTCTAAGAACAGATTTTAACTTCTAGTGTCACTCAAAGAAGCAGTAAGATATAGAGGAGAGAGGCTGGGCTGGGAGTCAGGAGGTCTTTAAAATGCCAGGATTGGAAGGGACATAGATGTCATTTGCTCCAGTAGTTCATGATGTGGGTGTTGTCCTCAGCATCATCCCTATCAATAAATCATCTATTTTTTTAGACTTTTAAAAATTATGTTAAGGGCTTCCCTGGTGGCGCAGTGGTTGAGAATCTGCCTGCCAATGCAGGGGACACGGGTTCGTGCCCCGGTCTGGGAAGATCCCACATGCTGCGGAGCAACTAGCCCCGTGAGCCACAATTACTGAGCCTGCGCATCTGGATCCTGTGCTCTGCAACAGGAGGCCGCGATAGTGAGAGGCCCGCGCACCGCGATGAGGAGTGGCCCCCACTTGCCGCAATTAGAGAAAGCCCACACATTTAAAAGAAGACCCAACACAGCAAAAATAAATAAATAAATATTTTTTAAAAAAAAATTATGTTAAGTAATTAAAAATATTAAAAAGTTGAAACAAATGAAAAAGAAAAGAAAGAAGAAAGAAATAGTGGGGCAGGGAACCTAAGAGAGGCTAGGATCATCAGACCTTGAGCTGTCAGAAACTATATTAAGCATTTGTTCAAATAAAGAGAGGGAAAGGAAAAAGAGAAAAAAAAAAAAAGGAAGGGGGACTTCCCTGGGGGTGCAGTGGTTAAGAATCTGCCTGCCAATGCGGGGGACACGGCTTCAATTCCTGGTCCGGGAAGATCCCACATGTCGCAGAGCAACTAAGCCCATGTGCCACAACTACTGAGCCCACATGCTGCAACTACTGAAGCCCACACGCCTAGAGCCTGCACTCCACAACAAAAGAAGCTACCGCAATGAGAAGCCTGCATACTGCAATGAAGAGTAGCCCTGCTCGCCGCAACTAGAGAAAGCCCGAACAGCAATGAAGACCCAATGCAGACAAAAAAAAAAGGGAAGGAAGTAGGGAAATAGTTACTCTTATCTCCCATCACCCAGAAATAACCGTTTAACTGCAGACCTTCTTGAAACATTACAGAAATAAGGAATTCAGTTTTGAAACATCCCATTCTATATTTTGGGCTCTGATTATGTCTTGAAAGGCTCACCTTTGGCATTTTGTAGCTTTCACCATTGTACCATGTCTAATTTTGATTTCTTCTGATATTTCAAGAAGATATTATATCCCTTCTGAGTCTACTTTCCTCCCAAGAGAACTAAGACAGCATTTTTTTGAAACTTTCTGGAGTATTCAAGTTTGGAGTTTTGTTGTCCTTCCAAAGCCTGGAATTATTGCCTTCTAAGAAAAAATGAGCAAGAAAACAAATAGACAAAAGATGCTGTGTGTAACTGGAGATAAAAGACAGTGACTGACAGCCAGACGAAATTCAGTGTGTGTGTGTGTGTGTGTGTGTGTGTGTGTGTGTGTGTGTGTGTGTGTGTGTTATAAACTTTATTTTTCAGAATAGTTTTACTTTTACAGTAAAATTAAGCAGAAGGTACAGGGCTTTCCTCTATACTCCCGACTCCTACTTGTGCACAGACTCCCCCAATATCAATATCCCCCAACAGAGAGATTTGTTACAGTTGATGAACTTACACTGACATATCATTATCCCTCCAAAGTCCATAGTTTGCATTAGAGTTCACTCTTGGTGGTGTACTTTCTATGGATTTGGACAAATGTGTAATGACATATCCACCAATGCAATATCAGAGTATTTTTCACTGCCCTAAAAATTCCTCTGTCTTCCACTCTTCATCCCTCCATCCTCCTCCCCCCAATTCTGGGCAACCACTGATCTTTTTTACTGTCTCCAGAGTTTTGCCTTTTCCAGAACATGATATAGTTGGAATTATACAGTATGTAGATTTTTCAGCTTGGTTTCTTTAAATGCATACTTAGTAGTATGCATTTAAATTCCCTTCATGTCTTTTCATGGCTTTGGTAAAACAAACAGTGTTGCTCACCAACTGGTTCTACAAGGATTAAGCCATTAGCCGCTGCAGTCACTGACCTACAGTATACCCTGCAAGGAATTCAGGAAAAAAGAACAGGGTAAGGCACTCTGTGTTTGGGGAAAACAGGCAAAATAAGCCCTTAGCTAGTTAGATATATTTTAGGAGAAATTATTTTATCAGCCTGGATTCTTGCATCTTCCCCTACTTAGAAAAGCACTAAAATCATTAACTGAGATACCTGATCCTTGTGACTAGTAGTAACTTTCTACCAAGATGTATGCTGGATTGCACAAACTCCTTAGTCAAAATCTCATATATTCTGGCCACTCCCTTTACCTCTTCAGAGCAGTTCCTCAGAGCTATCTGAGAGCCTATCACCTGGGCTATAGCCCTCAGTAAGACACTGAATAAAACTCAACTCACAGCTCTTACATTGTGCATTTTTTTCCAGTCGATAGCTTGATAGCGCGTACCTTTTTAGCATTGAATAGTATCCCATTGTCTGGATGTACCACATTTTAGTTATCCATTCACCTACTGAAGGACATCTTGGTTGCTGCCAAGGTTTGATAATTATGAATAAAGCTGCAAAAAGATATCTGTGCATATTTTTGTGTGCACATAAATTTCCCACCCCTTTGAGTAGATAACAAGGAGTGTGCATGCTGGATTGTACTGTAAGAGTATATTTAGCTCTGTTGGAAACTGACAAAAGATGCTGCTCCTATCATTCAGAAAACTCCAAGGGAGCCTCTGCATCAAGAACAAAGGGCAAAATCCAAATATGAGAATAAAAGATGCTCTAGCACCTTTACTGCTTAGGAAATTACAAAGGTTTTAGGAGCTTGGGCTAAGAACTGGGGATGAAGAACAAAATATATACTTATTATATCACAATATCACAGGCAGGTTTTTTTTTTAATTGTTGAGTTTTTAAGAGTTCTTTGTATATTTTGGGTTAACAGTCCAATTCAGATATATCTTCTGCAGATATTTTCTTCCATTTTGTGGCTTGTTTTTTCTTTCTATTGCCAGTGTCTTTCATGGAGCAGAAAGTTTTAATTGTGATGAAGTCCATCTTATTAATTCTTTCTTTCATGTACCATGTCTTTGACATTGTATTTAAAATGTCATTGCCAAACCCAAAGTCATTTAGATTTTCTCCTATGCCACCTTCTACGAGTTTTAGTTTGTGTTTTACATTTAGTTCTATAATCCATTTTTGAGTTGTGTAGCAATTTAATTTTACTGTGGTTTCAAAATGTTGATTTGGGGGTTGATACTGCACATGGTGTGTAATTTGAATCTGAACCTGTCAGCATAATATGCAGAACTCAGTCCCAAATAGAAAAAATATATACATACATACATATGACTCTTTTGGATCCCAGGGCAGGCCACACCAAAATATGCCTCAATAGCATATTGATTGTTTTGAATTAAAGTTACTTAATAAACTGCCCATCAAGGTAGGGGCTATATGTATACATATAGCTGATTCATTTCACTGTACAGAAGAAACTAACACAACATTGTAAAGCAATTATACTCCAGTAAAAAAAAAAAAAAAAAAAAAAAAAAAAAAGAGGTATATGTTGACCCTCCTCTCCGCATTCCTGGAATCAGGAAAAATCTCCCACCTGAAATGCTCACTTCTTGCATTTGGAGGTAGAAGGATACCCTTATTACCAGAGATAGGGAATTTGGGTTGAGAGCCTACATAAACAAATCTTGTTACTTCTTTCCTAATTTACTACCCAAGCCCAAACTCTGTTTAGATTCTTCACTAATTAAGCACCTAATAAGTTTCTTTGTCAATTCTTCACAAATTTATTGTTTCTTTGTCTAAAAAGTATAAAAGCTGCCTGCTTTGGTCACTTCTTAGGTCCCATTTCTATGAGACCTCAATGCATATGAATTAAAATTTGTTTCTTTTTCTCCTGTTAATCTGTTTTTTGTCAATTTCATTATTTCTTCAACCCCAAGAACTCCCCCTTCCCAACAATTCTATTTCAGAACATCAAAAAGTCTTATCCATCAAATGGACACCCATCCACAAATCTTCAAGCTGAGAACCTCTAATAATTTAAAATTCAATGGCAGGAATGGCAGGAGAGGATACCAACTTTATACATCAACGATTAAAGGACAGAGGCTCAAGTTTCTGCAACTAAGCCTATCTCTTTTAATTCAACTCAACCTAATAACAATAACAGCAATAGTAATGACATCAATAAGCATTTACTAGATGGTAAACACCATGCTAAAATGTTTTGCATGTAGTACCTCATTTAACTTTTACAACACCACCATGAAATACAGATAGAACAGAATAAAAAGAGGGTTATAGGCATTCAGTACCTTTCTTAAGGCCACTGAGCTAGTAAACAGGAACCTAGGATTACAAATGAAAGAACATCTGAACTCCAAATATAATAAAATTCTCTTGGACCTCTATGCCCGTTCTACCCTGTTGGGCATGTTTTGCAAGGTCTTGTCCTGATGCACAAAACATATTCCAGAGCATTCAATAACCATTGCTATCCCTTACTGGTATCTGCTTCTTGCCAAAATGTACCACAAACAACTCCTGGTGAAAGTTTTATATGCATTCACTATTTGTTTTTGCTTAAATCCACATAATACTTCATAATACTTTAAGTAATTATGACGTATGCATTCAATGGGACTCTCCTGTTAATTTTAATATTATATAAACCATACAAATACTATATAATAATTCATCTTTTATTAACAGCATCATTTCAAGAAAAAATTATATTGTCACAGTTCATACTACTGAGAACCATTTATATTCATTCCATCTTCTTGATTTCCCCTAAATCCTATTTCTACACAATCCTGATATTTTCTTGTCTAAAATATGTTATTTCAGATAAAACATGCATCATTTAAAATTATAATTATATGAATTGTATAGAAATTTAAATACGATAACTTGTTGGGAACAAGAGTTTGTTGAAAAGACAGGAAATTTGGGGTCCTTGAAACGTAACCATGCCATCAAAAATGAAAAAAGTCTGGCACAATTATACAGGTATTACCTAGTGTCATAGAAATATTACTGGAATGGTACGCAGAAGGCAGGCTCATAGAGTCACAGACGTCGAAAACAAACCTATGGTTGCCAAGTGGGAAAGGGGGGCAGGGGTAAATTGGGAGATTGGGATTGACATATACACACTACTGTATATAAAATATCAATAGATAACTAAGAAGAACCTATTGTATAGCACAGGGAACTCTACTCAATACTCTGTAATGATCTATATGGGAACAAAATCTAAAAAGAGTGGATATATGTATATGTATAACTGATTCACTTTGCTGTACATCTGAAACTAACACAACATTGTAAATCCACAATACTCCAACAAAAATTAATTGAAAGAAAAAAAAAGGCAGACTCCACCAATAATTAGGGTGTTATTTTCTTCCAGGCTTCCCATTTGTAAACCTAATATCTTTGACGAGATCAATGGTTCTGTAACATGTCAGGGAGGGCATCAGAATCACCAGCAAGGCTTGTTATAAATAGTTCCCTGGTCCCACTTTCCAGAATAGCGGAGACAATGATACGTTTTAGGATGTGTATGGATGCATGAGTGTAGATAGGTAGGTATTCACTCATTTTGCAGCCTCTCCAGGTGATTCTAATAGTCTGTAAATTAGTCTTTCACAATAGATTATATCTGAGATTGTTCCCAGTGTTAGGATTTTTTTACCCATCAAAATCATTATTACTTTATGGATCTGAAAGTGTTTTATGGTGGTGTTAAATTAATTAACAAGAGGGCCATTATACTGGGGTGTTTCTAATGTCTTAGCCTACCTATGAAAACTAAACCTAAGCCTATAAATAAATGCCTCAAGGCTAAGAAATCAAAACCGAAGCGTAACCAATCACAAACAGCCAAATAGGCTTTTCCAAATGAGGCAAATGCTTAAGCTATAACTAATCAAATAATTTCCTTGATTTGCATCCACTTTCTCTCCATGTCTTTCCCTAGCTCCTGGCTGCAGAGCGCTCCTAACCATTCCCAGTTTGGCACTTCCACCTTGGTATTGATTTTTGCTCAGATAAACTCTTAAAAATGTTTAATATGCCTCGGTTTATCTTTTAACAGTGGATGGGATAATTTCAGGGCTCAATTATGCATACTACAGCATGACATAATGGTCAACAAAAAGCAGTATGAGCTTACAAGGATGGAGAGGGTATGGCTCTTTGTGTTATGTAGTAAGAGATTCTCAACACCTTTCCCTTCTTGCAGGTATGATTCTTTTTCTGGACCAGAAAATTAATGCTCCTAATCCCTCAAATTTAAGTTTCTTCCCAAGGTGGCTGTACCAGAGAGTACAGTTTATGTAAGAGGGATGCTTTGCTATGGAACAAAATCTGTCTGGGAGAGTTCCCAGGTAGGAGAAGGGCAGCTCAGCTGGCGGGGAGGAGCTCCAGCTCTACATGGGTCACACTGACTATTGACACCCAGGTGAGGCTCTTGTTTGCTCAACCACATAAGGAAATTTCTTGATTCTGCTCTTGTTGCTGAACTGGCAGAAGGTAGAGTCTGAGTATTTAACATGATTTCATTGTTAGCTGTATTGGCTTTCTCATTTTAGCATATCGTGTGAGAAGTCACTACACAGCAGTCACGACAAGAGCAGAAGTGATTCTTTGGCTCTGTTATTTAAGAAATATTTATTTAGCACCTATTATATGCCACTATACTAGACTCTAGGAATAGAGCAGGAAATAGGAAAAACAAGTTCCTATTTCCTACTTATACTTAAGTAGGAAACAATCATGGCAATAATAATAATTATAATAAATGTAGATAATATTTATTGAGAACGCAATAGGAAGTATGCTAAATGCTTTAGCTCCCTGTGACCTCATAACATCTTGAGGGTAGGTATGATTCTTATCTTGATTTTACAGTGGGGATCTTGAAAAAGAAAGTCACTTAGCCGAATGTGAAACTAGATGCAAACCAGATCACAATCTAGTCCTATTCTGTTCTGGATTATGATCTGGATTTCAAAGACTTCATTACTCTCCAGCTGTCTGACTTAAACAGGTCACTTAATTTCCCTAAATATCACCTCTGATGATCAGATTCTACATTTGTGAAATAAGATTAAAATTGCCTACCTTGCAGTGAACTTGTGAAAATTAAATAAAATTAGAAAAAAAAAAGTTCCAAGGTCAAAATCTGGCCAGCAATTCATAAATGCCTATTCTTTTTCTGAACCTCACCCACAACCTACTTTTCACTGACTTCCTCCATTAAAGAAGCAAAAGGTAAATTACTGAAACACATAGTTACCATATCATGTGAAATAGGGAATTCAACCACGCAGGCTGGCAGGGCTTACACATGACGCTGTGATAGCCTTCCTTCATGCAGAAGACACATTGAGTGAGAAATCTGGGTTCTCCCCTATCTTGATACAGTGAACCAGAGAACCTGGACACACATAAAAAGAAATAGAAGCCACATGTGTCTCCAGAGTTTAGATGAGAGGTGTTCCAAACCTGTGTCCCCCGAGAAGTCAAGCTTTTGTAACTAGGCTATTCCACAAACACACCTAGGGCATGAAGCAAGGATTCCCTTTCAACTACAAATCCCCTGATTTCTAGCATTGTTTCCATTGGAAGATATGATAAGTACCATCTTGGAAGACTGAGAACTCATCTTAATTTGGCAGCAGTGAATTCCTCAATGGTGATATCAGGCACCAGTGCCTCTGCAAGGAGAAAAGGGATTAGGTTGGTACCCCTGAGGATTTTTATCATGTAACTCTTCTCTTCTCACCTCTAATCTCCAGAAGATGCTTTTCTGATGTAGATGTTAAGATGGGTCTCCAGTTTAACTGGGTACAAAAATAATTTGTATGAATAGTCCCTGTTCTGGGAGGTTAGTTGGATTCAGTAATACTCAGGTATAATCACAAGTGTCCTTGTAGTGGTTGGATTTTAAAGCAATCTCTCACCATATAAGCCTCTTGTGGTCAATGTAGAGACTTAGGAGAGTGTGCACTGTTAATTATTCATTCATTAAATACATTTAAGAGTGTGTTTGAAATGTTATGCTGATCCCCAGGGTAATCCTTGAAGTCTACATCACTCATCTAGAATTTGGTGTGCATCAAGAAATCTGCTACTGAGTTTAGAAAAGGTGAAAGAGAGTTTGAATTCTCAAGGCAAGAAACTTGAGAAAGGAAAGATAATGCTAAGGGCTAGGGTATTTAGCAGGGGTTAGTGAATTAACATTTATTTAGCACTAAGCACTTTGAAATTTTTTTTCTCATTTAATTCTCACAGTAAAGCACAGAGAGGAGCATCATTAGCAGCCATTTTACATTTAAGCAAACTGAAACTCAAAGAGGTTAAGAAACTTGCTCCAAGTGACACAGCTGGTAACCATGTAGCAAGTTAAGATTCAGGGTTCTTTTTTCCACTGAAAATTTAGCAAAAGTATAATTTTGCATACAGGGCTGGTTCAGTTTATATATTCTCTAGTCTTGGTTTACTACACTGTATCTCAAACTCTTTAAATATTAATTCACCTGGAAAGCCAAGCACTGTGCCTTTTACAAAGTCGGCAATCAATAGCCATGAGTGATAGTAATGTTTCTGAACGTGGTTGAATAGAATCCTCTTTCATCATTCATCCTTTACCATAGAGAGATCCAGTGCTTCTGTTTTAATGGTTTATATGCCTGAGGACAAAAGACTTACTTTGCTTAGGGCAGGAGAAGGAAGGGAAGTTGGAAGGGAGGAGGCAGAGAAAGAGAGAGAAGATCATTGAAAACCAGGAAATTTTAACCTAATATTCGCTAAGCCTATAACAGGGAAGAGCAAAATCTGACTCCATGTTGGATCTGTTTCTTTTACTTTAGCCCTTTCTTTTCATTGCTTTTGTTATTACAGTCATTAAAAGGATGCTGTCTATAGCTGTAAGCATATATAATGGCCTGCCTCTGTGAACCCTGCCCCTCTGCCTGAATGTTAATCTAAAGTGCATTTGTTCAGCTTACAGGGAAACATTCCGACCCTGCCTAACTGTGAATGGCTACAAGAAAGAAGAAATTAATACATCCCCTCCCCAAGGCTGGCCAAACCAGGAGATGTTTTGCAAGACTTATGGCCTTTTTATTTTACTTCCTCACCTCCTCCCCTCTCTGTTCTATAAAAGAAACTAGCATCCAGATGATACTCTAGAATTTAGTCCACCACATCCTCGGACACCTGGCTTTCCGAATAAAGTCACTATTCCTTGCCTCAACACCTTGTCTCCTGATTTACTGGCCTATTGTGTGGCAAGCAGAGTGAGCTTGGACTCGGCAACAAGCCTAGGCATATAAATGGATAATTTAAAGTCAAACTCTAAGTGACCCTATTGGCTATTTCACTGAAATGCCCAGATAGTAACTAGGCAGGATTTGTAATGAAGTTGAGTATTAATTTGAGTACTATTGTACTACGGCAATAACAGGACAAAAGAGGATGATAGATAAACTACTGAGTTCATAGAAAGCAAAATGCCCTTGTACATATATTTTCAAATACAACGTACTCTCTAAATTTTAGCATTAGCTTGTATTTATCATGAGTTAGGGTGGCATTGTGTACAGGAAAACGACAGAAGAGGATGAGGATGAGCTCCACATAGGGAGGGCTGCTCAGATTGGCCATGTCTATCCAGCAGTAAGTGTTCCTTGCTGGAAGAATTCCTTCCTTCCTTTCCTCCCTTCTTCCTTCCCTCCCTTCCTCCCTTCTTTCCCTCCTTCCCTCCCTTCCTTCCTTCTTTCCCTCCCTCCCTCCCTCCTTCTTTCCTTCTTTCCTTTCTTCCTTCTTTCCTCTTCTTTTCCCTTTTTCCTTCTTTCTTTATTAAAGTTATTTTCGGGAAAATCCCATGTCAGTGTCCCTTTTACTTATTTATTTTTCAAATTTCTATTTGTCCAAGAAAATCAAAAGTTCTTGGGACCAAGTGCCAGACCTGAGAATACAGTTGAATAACCTATCCAACTAGTGTCCAAACTCAATGACCAAATGGTGGTGTGACTTTATGCATGCCACTTAACTACTCAAAATCAAAGACATTCATTACTCTTGTCAATAAAAGCTGTATTCTCTTGAGAGTCTGGAAATTTAAATATAGCATTAAAAAATATATATTCTCTCAATTTAGCCAATTTTCACAGGCAAAAGTGAACAATAATGTCAAACGTACATACTATTTTTAAAACAAATAGTAATTGTAGAGAAATTAAAATGTAAAGTCTTCTGAGTTTTATATTTGAGAAGATGTTAAAATCGAACTCACAAAGTTCGACTTGAGATAGCTATTATTTCCAATCATAAAATTTTTAAGTTGTTTACAAACACTATTACTTATTATTTAGTGCTACACGTGTGCTAAGAGCATTAAAGAGTTGTGGCATTTAATTCTCACAAAAAACTATCAATAGTATAATTTCAAGTTCTACTAAGTGGCAGATTTATAGCGAAATGTGACTGATGTCAAGATCCATGATCTTTCCTATTATGTTCGAAAAATTCTACAAAGTATGTGATCAGTAAGTAGCTAGGATCTCTCTGGGGGCTTTGGAAAATCC
>NW_006785225.1:4881036-4886374 GCF_000442215.2 Lipotes vexillifer | reverse complement strand
AGGGAAAGAATCACGTTGCATAATTTCACAGTAAAATCTCTTTTTGTCTTTAAAATGGCTGATGGCACACTAGATCTATCTCGTAAGACTAAACTCCAAGCTCCAACTTAAGAAACACATTCAGTCCTACAGGGGAGGTTAGAAGACATGCTGCTGTTGACTATAATGTCACCAACGGCGGCCATATAGTTGGGGTAGTCAGAGTGGAGTAGAATATAATTTATAATGCAAAACGCAGCAAAAACAATCAGAGGCAGACCAGATCTCACCAGCCTGCTCTGTGTGACATGAGAACATGTGGAGGAATGAAGTGTTCATAATTATGAATAGCAGCTATATTACCATAACTACATTATTCATGGCTTCAAATGGAAATGCTATCTTGAAATTCCATGCCACTAATTTTTTTTTTTTTTTTAACAGCAACAATTTCTCTTGTTCATTGTTTAACCACTCAACAACGCTTCAAAATATCAGGGCAGTGCTGGGGGTGGGGTGATTGTTCTTTTTAGATTTCTAAACATGACACCTTGGCTGGGTCATAAACAAAAAGGTACAATGAAAAGAGCCCTTGGAGAGAGGATCTAGGCAGAGTGGGAGGGACTAGCAGGTAATTAGTATCTCGAGTCCACTGAGAAGTGAGGAAATGGGCTGCTGATTGCTGTTCTCAAGTGCTCTCTCACCCCCTGGGTGCCAGGGCAAGAATGGGTCAGCAGAACTTCTGTCTGTCAACAGGATTTTACTCATTGTCTGGATTGTAGTTCAATTTCTTGTCTTTAAAATAACTTCAGGAAAGTAGTCTCTCAAAGGTCTTGATTTTTTACAAGGCCTTTTGTTTTTTAGAGACATACTGCTTAACTTAAAAAAGAAATGAAAAAAAAGGAAAGGGATATTCCTCTCCTCTTTTGGAGTCTAATCTGTAGCAAACAAATTACAAGCATTGTTTCATTTTATTCTAAATACATCATGGCCACAAACGTATGAGATAGTTATTATTATGCCCATAAAAATAAAATGGATTATCCACAGAGTTTGTAGTGTTGCCCAAAGCCAAGTAGTAAAAAAAAAAAAAAAATGTGAGGGAGCTGTTATTCAATCCTAGGACAGAAAGACAGTAGCTCTTACTTCAGGCTTTTTCTTCAGAAGACATTATGAAAAGTCAAATGTTTTATTAATCAATTCCCAGGCAGAGGCGAGTCTATCCTTTACTAGCTATGCAACCAGAAGAAGTTACTTTACCTGTGTAAATCTTGTCTACAATACAGGTATGTATAAACTAACATCAACCTTGTAGAAGTGTTGACTGAATCAAATAAACTGATGCCAGTAGAACACTTCCTACTGGGCCTAACACAGAGGAAATGCTCAGTAAGTTATTATTTATAATCACAAAGATGATGGGGCCTTCCCTGGTGGCGCAGTGGTTGAGAGTCCGCCTGCCAATGCGGGGGACACGGGTTCGTGCCCCGGTCCGGGAGGATCCCACATGCCGCGGAGCGGCTGGGCCCCTGAGCCATGGACGCTGGGCCTGTGTGTCCGGAGCCCGTGCTCCGCAACAGGAGAGGCCACAGCAGTGAGAGGCCTGCATACCGGAAAAAAAAAAAAAAAGATGATGGAAAAATAGTTTTAGAAGATAAACTGAGGCATGTTAAAAATTTTAAGAGTTTATTTGAGCAAATAGTGATTTGAATCTAGCAGAGCCAAATCAAATGTGGTTAGAGGTACTCCACTGGTAAGAGGTAAATGGAAAGGCTTCATAGAGCAGACTTGAAGCAAAGCAAGGGAATAATTTGATTGGCTATATAGGTTAAGTGGTTGCCTTATTTGGGAGTGCCTACTTGGTGGTCTGTGATTAGTTATTCTTAAGTTTTGTTTCTTAACCTCGAGTCACTTACATGGATTGGCTCTGGCTTAAGTTTTGGTTTGCTTACCTAGACCGCCAAGGCATTAGAGCCCTCTCAGTCTAATGGCCTTCTTGTTTAATTAATTTAACTGGGTAGAGATACATCCATAGATAGATGATGGAAGACAGACAGGTAGATACAAATGCAGATATAGATACACATACACACAAACATATGCATGCATATCTACACATATACACACAGATACAGACACCCACACATTTGGTTTTACCCTTGAAATGTTTGCTCATTCTCTGTGTTGATGTTTAACATACTGGTAGTTAGAACCTGAGGTTTGATGATAGGTAGACAGATAGATTAGACAGATATAGATAGATATACAGATAGATAGATAGATAAGACCACATTACAAGTAATGGGATATTCTTTTATCAGAAGGCTCAAAATGTATATTTGTCTCTGTTTTGTGATATTGGCAAATGTTCATCATTTTTGTCTAGATTTGTTATTATACAAGGGGTTCAACCCGTTTTATGACCAAGAATAATGCTTAATCTAGAGAAGAGAGATTTGGAAAGATATAGTCTTGGATAGACAACTTCAAATAATCTTGGGATGATGACAAAACAGAACCTAGACCGCTCATAAACCACAAAATACAGTAACAGTCCCCACTGGTTGAGACATCTGGAAGAATTTCCACTGGGCTAATAGCTACTGTGTTGCATATTAGAATACCTGGGCAGATATACATAAAATAGCCATATTTCTTACAACTTAATGATTTTCATCCCAATATTGGGCAAAATTTTCAGTATCATAAAATCAGGGTTTTTACATATTCCATATTACATAAGTTTACAAAGAAATTTCTCATCATTCATAAATAGTTTTTGAAAGGATAAAGCCATTCTTATATAATTTTAGAGGTTATTTTTTCTTATTAAAAGAGAACCATGGACACTGCAGAAAAATATAAAATACAGATAAACTAAATGAACTGTTTTACAAACAGAAATAGAGTCACAGATGTAGAAAACAAACTTACAGTTACCAAGGGGGAAAGCGGGGAGGGGGGGCAGGAGGGATAAATGGGGAGATCGGAACTGACATATACACACTACTATATACAAAACAGATAACTAATAAGAAGCTACTGCGTAGCACAGGGAACTCCACTCAGTACTCTAAATATCTATATGGGAAAAGAATCTTAAAAAGAGTGGATATATGTATTTGTATAACTGACTCAATTTGCTGTACAGCAAAAACTGATACAAAATTGTAAATCAACTTTACTCCAATAAAAATTAATTTAAAAAATAAAATAAAATTTACATTAAAAAGAGATTAATAATAGTAGTAGTAGTAATAAGTTTCAAAATCCCACCCAGAGGTAACCGTATTCAGTTTCCTTTCAGATATTTCCTATCTAAATAAATAAATATAGAGATAAAAATAAATTTAAACTTATCCCACAAAAGATAAAAAGATAGAATTATTGACACTATTTCTTTGACCCTTCAAAAAAAGAGATCACCAGCCCTCTCTGAAGAAGTAGGCTTAGAAATTCACCCTGGAGCGTATCTTGAGGGTTCTACTTACTTATGTAGATTTATGCCAGGCAGACCTCTGCCTTAGAGAAAATATATAAAGGAAACCTTTGTTTAGTTTATCAAAGTCCAACCCTCCTTGCGGTGGCACACTGAAATCTGAGAAGACAGAATAATTTGCATAAGAAATGCAAAGGGATTTTGTTTGTTTGTTTGTTTTGCAGGGAGGTAGAGAGCAAATCTCCATTCCATTCCCAGGTAGGACACAGACCAAGGAGGACAAATTTAATCGATAACAAGGTCCAGTAGCTCCTAAAATGGTCATTGCTGAGTGTAGTGAATGGGGCTGGCTTCATGAGTGTGTGAGCTGTGTGCAGTTACACTGGGCCTGCTATCATAAGGGACCCACCCTTACGTTAATGCTCTGCTGTTGTTCTCTTGGAATTTTTAATTTCTAAACAAGAGGCTCTACCTTCTTTTTTAACATGGGGCATTGCAAATTACTCAGCTGGTCCTGGTAGAGAAAGATGGGATCAGAAGACTGGTGCCAGCAATGAGAGCAAGAAACAAAGGGGTTGGGTTATTCTGAGTCCATGAGGAGGAGATAGAAAAGGTACTCTTTCTGCTGACAACTTGCCTCCTTGGAGGTAGCTCTCTGTGTGTGTGTGTGTGTGTGTGTGTGTGTGTGTGTGTGTGTAGAAAAGAAGTACCTACAAAGACATGGTACCACCTTGATCGAGCGTAACATGCTGAGTTATTGGCTTTCCCTGAAAAACTAAGATGATAGCAGAGGCTATGTCCTTGTCCTGGAACCTAGGACACTTTGGCCCAGTCACTCCACAATAAATAGCGGTAGATAGCTCATGTTATTTTCCAGATACTCCTCTGCTTTTTCTTATGGATTTCAACAAATAAAAGACGCTCTTAAGTCTAGGGCCCATCTCCCCTTTGCTGAACATCCACAAAGTTCAAATGTTAAAACCTATTGTGACCGTAACAGTGACATTGCGCTCCACAGAAATAGGAAAACAAAAAGAAAAAGAGATTGAGGGAAAGATAAATGATTTTTGACTCTTTAGAACATATTCTAGCATGCAGAATATATCCACAGCCTGCACACTGAGATAAATGTGAGCAAGAATGGATTTCTCCCCTCTACACAGACAAGGGTAACTACACAGGAATTCTTGTGAAATCACAAGAGTTTGGAGACATGGATAGAGCTGTACTGGATTTCAATTACAGTTAGAAGATGGATCCTGAGCTCTGCACTCTGGGTGTGCTGAGGACATATAATTTATATCTCACATTTTCCAAACATTAATGAAAGAACCGCTATTATATATCTATGTTAATAACAACAACATTGCAATATGCGCATCCTTCTATAACCTGGGTGGGGAGGAAACATAAGCATATATTGTGAATTTATTTTTATATTGCTTAGGCCTTAATCATACTTTTAAAATAGTCACATAGAGTTCTGTGCAATGTTGCTACCATAACTATTATAATTATTTCTTAATATGACTATGTACATTGCATCTATTTTTCTCCATTTAGTCAACAGATATTTTTTGAACCCAAGACCCTGGCACTTTGGTGGTAGAAATTAGAGAAATGAGACACCTTTTTTTGTTTTTATTGTTTTTCTTTTTCATTATGGTGTATTACAGGATATTGAATATAGTTCCCTGTGCTATACAGTAGGATCTCCTTGTGAGACACTTTCTCTGACTATAGAGTTTTGATGGACCTAAGTAGAAAACACAGAACCATCCCACCATTAACCACCTTACAAGTGGCTATTGTTTTTGAAGCACCTAAAATAATAATAAAACACATTCTGAATGTGTTAACACAATTTAAACTGCTTAAGGGATGATGACAGTATATTTTAATGAAAACAGATTTTCCCTA
>NW_006785225.1:4858578-4881026 GCF_000442215.2 Lipotes vexillifer | reverse complement strand
TTCCCTACATAAATATGCTTTTAGTAACAGGACTCCGTGTGATGAAGTAGATAATAATAAGTTTTTGCCATTGCTCTAGACGTTTAGATGGCTTCATAGTTTTCCTTATTGTAAACTCTAAGTAAGAGAGAAGAGGATAAAAGTCAGTTTATTCCCATCTTCCTAGCAACGAGGGCAAAGAGGGAAACAGTATCACAACAGTCTAGTGTATTAAAAAATATATTAATAAGTAAAAGTGACAAATCCATCAAGAATGAGGCATTTTCCCCAAATTTGAATGTTTAAAGAAACCATGGGATGGCTCTGCTTATAAGAGGAAAGTGCCATACACAGGTGGTGTCTTGGAAGAAGGTTCATTAGGTTTACTGATAATGTCAAGAAAATTTAAGTGCCAACTTTTTCCCATTCTTGCCCAGATCATCGTGTTATTAGGGCCATGAAAACTGGACCAGTCATCCTCTCTAAAAAGCAAGTTATCAAAGATCCTACAGTATTTGAATGTGACCTCATGTTCTGTATCACAGAACTCTCTACAGATGATCTTGAGGTTATGCTTTAGAAAGACAGAAGAGGGCTTCCCTGGTGGCACAGTGGTTAAGAATCGCCTGCCAATGCAGGGGACATGGGTTCGAGCCCTGGACCAGGAAGATCCCACATGCCGCGGAGCAACTAAGCCCATGCGCCAAAACTACTGAGCCTGCATTCTAGAGCCTGTGAGCCACAACTACTGAGCCCGTGTGCCACAACTACCAAGCCCACATGCCACATCTACTGAAGCCCGCGTGCCTAGAGCCTGTGCTCCACAACAAGAGAAGCCACCACAATAAGAAGCCCGTGCACAGCAATGAAGACCCAACACAGCCAAAAATAAATAAATAAATAAATTTATATTAAAATAAATAAATAAAAAGACAGAAGATAATAAATGTGTGATGATGGCCTCAGAATAAACCTTGGCTAGAATACTGGATTTTGAGTTCTTGGTCAATATCTTCATAAACATAGAGTCTGCACACTATGTTCCTTTGGCTTTCACACAGTACCAACACCAGGGTGGGCACTGAGTTCATATAAATTCAATGAACTGGCAGAAAACGAACAACAAAACTTTTCTCTCTTGTGTTGTAATAATATATTGTTTTTGAAGACTCAATGCAGTTGGTATTTGTTGTATACAAAAGTTTCTTACACCTACTTTCACCACAGAAGAAAAATGAGCTGTTCATGGAGCAGGAAAATTAAGGAAAAACTGTATTACGAAATCCACTTCTCTAGTCAGTGTTTTAGTTGAAAATAGTTGATTCTGATTAACTCAAGAGGAAATGAAATTTACTGGGTGAACACAGGCTAGATCACACAATCCAGAAGGCCTGAGCCAGACTCGGGAAATAGGCAGGAGCCAAGGAGGGCTTCATAATTAGGGAACAGCCAGAAAAATGTTTTAGAAAAAACTAGTTACCATCACCTCCAGGACTAGCATCCTATTACTGACCTTGCTGCCACTAGACAGTTACTTCTACCTCTTGAAGAATTGTTTAGAAACGGTCCCCTGTTCCTTTGGATTACCCCTTTAAATTCAAAGTCCTTGGCAAAAGTGTTCAATCTGCTGAATGTAAGTCTCATGCTTATGTTCTGGTTGTCAAGAATCAAGGAAGTGTTTGAACATGTTTGCTTCTATACTAGTAGGTAGTTGTGTTGAAAGAAAGAATAAGAAAGAGACAGAGAGGAAGGGAGGGAGGGAGGAAGGAAGGAAGGAGGGAAGGAGGGAAGGAAGAAGGAAGGAAGGAAGGAAAAGAAGGAGGACGGAAGAGAGGAGGGAAGGAGGGAGGAAAAGAAAGAAAAAGAAAGGAAGGAAGGAAGGAAGGAAGAAGGGAGGGAGGGAGAGAGGGGGAGGGAGGGAGGGAGGGAAAAAAAGAAAAGAAAAGAAAAAGAGAGAAAGAAGGAAGGAAGAAAGAAGGAAAGAAAGAGAAAGAGGGAAGGAGGGAGGGAGAGAGAAAGAAAAAAAGAGAGATAAAACAAGTGTTCGGGCTTCCCTGGTGGCGCAGTGGTTGAGAATCTGCCTGCCAGTGCAGGGACACGGGTTCGAGCCCTAGTCTGGGAAGATCCCACATGCCGCGGAGCAACTGGGCCCGTGAGCCATGGCCACTGAGCCTGCGTGTCCGGAGCCTGTGCTCCGCAACAAGAGAGGCCGCGAGAGTGAGAGGCCCGCGCACCGCGATGAAGAGTTGCCCCCGTTTGCCACAACTAGAGAAAGCCCTCGCACAGAAACGAAGCAAAACTGTCAACAAGTAAAAATAAACACTATAAAAAACAATAACAACAACAACAAAAACAAGTGTTCAAATATCATGGACCAAAAGGGCAAGGTGGAGTGGACAAATGTCCAGTTTGGTTAGGAGAGCACATTGTCCAAAAGCCTTCCTAGTTGGCCCAAGCCTCTGCTCTATGCTTCTTACACAAAAGTGATGCTCCCTGGATCTATTTCTTTGGCAAAGACAGTGAGCTCCAAAACGTGAGGGCTACTTCATTTGCAGGCCACATGATTTACGGTGAAGAACATGCATACTGATTAAGACAGCATATGAATTTGAGGAAGTCTCTCCATCTCACTGAATCACAGTTTGCTCATCAGTTTCTTTGGTGATAACTAACAATGACTTTACTGTTAATGAATCGGTATACGTAGAGTAAGTAACCGTACCATACCTGAAACTTAATTTAATTGAATAAGCTAGGCATACTGTTACTGTGGTTTTCTAGTTTTATTTTCATTTCTGTGGCTAATGTAATGTCCTTACAATAAATTCCTTTTCTACTTAAACAAAATTGGCTTCTGTTTTTGTGTATTTGTAACCAAGCTTCCCAGGCCAGTCTTAAACCTCCCTCTCATGTACTGTTGAAAACCAAACCATCTTTGAAAATGGCTTAATCACATCTTTTCCACAAAACCCCTTCTCTTTTAGATGTAATTATCAAGATCTTCCATTTGTTTGCTTTAGGTCTTATTCAAACATCTGTTACAATAACATTAACACTTCTTTTCACTCTGTTTATTTACATGCCTGTTTCCTCTCTGAGCTCTTTGAGGGCAGAAACTCTTTCTGACCTGTTTTTATATCCTCAAGATCTTTGGCAAACTGGGAATCAATAAATGCTTGCTGAACCAACGCAAGGCTACAAAGCCTACACAGATGATGTCTATGTCATGGGTGCCCAATGTGGTGTGTGGCACCTAATGATCTCAATGACTGTCCCCTGAATTGAATGGGAGAAAGTTCTGCTTAGCTGAGTGGGTATTCATCCTCACTTTCTGCATGGACCTGTTTGTTTATCTCTCATGTCTTCATAAAATCATATATTTCTTGAAGACAGAGAATATACTTTAAGCCATGGCTCCACCTTGAAATGCATAACACATCCTGTGGGGTTGCTATAAATGTTAATTGAATCTGATTTGATAACTGTCAGAATCTGAACATCATGTATATTCTTTCATAGGGAATTAAACATATACCACAAAACCACAGAAGAAATTAAAACCTCTCCATTGTGACCCCATAGTTCCTGCTTTGTGCTGTAGATGTAAGATTTGGCAATTGCAAGATATCACACTGTTGCAAGAATATATTTTTTTTTATCTAATGCAAATGTCTTTATCACTATTGAGATGCTAAAAGGTACCTTTAAAATGAACATCTGCAAGAAAACACTGCACTGAGAGGAAAAAAGAGAAATAGATGTCAATAGGTTTTTTACGAATATGTTCAACATAATTTTAACCAGACATTTAAAGTAATTGAGTTGTGAAGTTTTGTTTTTTTTCTTATCAGGACCTACATTCCAGAAGATAAAGTTATCAGTTAAATAAATCACTTTTCCAATAATATGGAGATAACTTATGTTTTCATATATCCTAAGAAAGTTTCAACAAAGGAAAGCTAAAAAGAAATCATTTTCACAAAAATAATTTTCAAAAATCGCTTTAGTCTCACATTGTTAAGCACATACAGGGAGGATGAAGACATCTAATACATTCAGACCTCAAAGGCCAGATACTGTGTTTCACAAACAAGCAGTTCGTTTAGAATTGATCCTAAATCACTGAATATACATCATATTTGATGTTTCAATTGTTCCCTTAAAATACAAATTGGAAAATATAATAATTCTCTGACTTTAGTTCAGCTCTGCTGTTATTGGGTGACATTTCCAATTATATATTTGTCATTCTTTGCTTTTTGTAGCACAAATAGATAGAGCAAAGTAAATACATTTTAAATCTTAGGTATTCCCTTTGAGAGAATTTTTATAATAGTTGTCATTGCATTTTAATTTGTAGTAATAGCAGTTATGAATAAAACATTTACAAATGCAAAGAACATACATTTTCAATTCTAACTCAATCTCTCTCTTTCTCTATTCCTCCTCCCACCCTCCTCCCAATATAGTCATTTTCCAGGTTGTGAAAAGATGGATGGTCTCCAGGGTTAGTTTGTCATAAAAGGTAAGATCAAACCAGTAGAAAAAAAATACAATGAGCTTGTGCACGAGCCAGGCAGTGCAAGAGACAGCGGCAGTTTCTCCAAAGTAATCTGACAGACTTCATTTGTGTCCTTGTTGAGCTAATGACGGTATCATGTGTCATGACTTCCCACCATGCTCCCGCTTTGCTCCTCCCACCTCTGCTCCAGGTGTTACCTGTTGAGGGCACCACTGAGGCCAGAGGACACCCAGAGAATTTCCAAAACGAATTTGACTTTTAGGAGCTTCTAAAAAGGAATGCTTCTCTGCTCATCTCTCTGCCAAAGAGCTGTCACTTTCTTGGAAAGTTAAATTTGTCATAAGGAAAGAAAATTTCACCATAGCCTGTTTAAATAAGTTAGGGAGTAGAACCTTCTCCCCAGTGCTTTTTCCACAGCAAGCAAATGTATCAATCATTTTATTCTCTGAAATAACAATTTATTATCCATGCAGGAGGCCATAGATTCAATGTGCACAGTGTTCTGAGTGTCACACTGGATACTAAGACCTGTCATCTGTCTTTATCAGGGTAATCACTCTGCTCTTGCCGTCAGTTTTTAATAATAAAACTATTTATTACCTCAATAATTATTTATGACAAGAAGTCTGCCATTGGCATCATGAATAAATATTGATAAATTGCTTGGTTAATAAACTGGTGCTGTTTAAGTGGCTTGGAGAATGTGGAAATGAGAATTGTATTATTAAAAAGAGTTATTACAAAGAATTGCGAAATGTTTATCTCTTATTGGAAAGATTACATTTTGCCCAACAGGAATCCCATGAAAAGAAAGTGAGAAATATAATTTATAAACAGACCAAGATTCAGCATGAAAGATTGAAGAGCCAATATTAAACCATAAAAAATATAATTTTCAGGCATCTTATCTAGATGCCAAATTAAACTAAATGAATTGGACTCAGTTTGAGGCATTGTTAATATATATATATATATATATATATATATATATATATTTAAAATGGAAACAGATTTGGGATCTACATTAAAAACATTTTTTAAGTTGAGATCAGTTCCCAAGAGTCACAGATTTTTTTGTTGTTGTTTAATGCCTTTTATGACAGGCTGGAAACACGAATTTGAAATGGGAGTCTGAAATAGCATTAAATCTCATCCTGTGATGAGCTGCTGGGAACACAGGGATATAATCTTTACTTACTGAGACTATTTCCCTTGAGGCAATTTTCTGGAAATCACAAAGGACTCAAAGCATGACTAACAGTTGTTACCTGGCCAGTGATGCTGGATAATAGGATATTCAACTTAAAAGTCAGGGTGGCACCAAAGCCACTTCCACAGGAGGGGCTAGCACAGACCTTTCAACCATCCTGACAGTGCGGCATAGTGGGTGCAAAAGAAAAATAGAAACTAGGGGAAAGGCAGTTAGAAGCAGTTAAGAGGTAATTTATTTTAAAAATGCAGACAAAGCTGGAGCCCTTTAGGGAAACTTACTGAACAGAAATTATAAATTTCATCTAAGCCATGTCCATGTTAGGCTTCTGGAGCTGAAGGAAAACAGAAGAGTGGAGCTCCATGGGTGCAAGCAGATCTTAGGGAGAGCTGCCCCCAAAGTAGACACTGAAACACGGATCTGAATGCAAACAGTGAATTTGGGAGGTGATCCTAGGAAGTACCAGGATGGGAGTGGGGACGTGAGGCAGGGAGAAGAAGGCGGTGGGTAAAGGGTGTAGTACTGAGCTGGTCACTGCTGTGGGGCATTGAGGTTCATTTCCACTGAAGAGCTCTAGGGGGCAGTCTAAAACACGATTCAGAGTTCATTAAGGAAACTGGGCTGTTAATCCTCCAAATCCCAGCTACATGTGCCAGGCAAAAACATCCAGTGTACCAACAGCTTCTTTTACAATGGGGCAATTGAAAATTACAAAATTGGGTTTTTCCAAGAGTTTGGTGGTAGCCAGAAATAGGCCCATGCAAATAAGAGGGGTGTAAAGGAAACAATGAAGAGAAGTATGGATGGGGCCTCCTCTTGAGTGCCTTGGAAGGAGATGGTGAGATTCAAGTACACATGGAATCAATTAAATGTATGCATGGAGAATGGCTATAACAGAGCAGCAAATACCAATCTGACTATTGGCAGGAAATTTGGAAAGTGCTTAAGCACTCAGGCATTGACTTGCCTGGGTTTGAATCCCAGTTCTAAGACTTATTTTCTGTAACCTTGGGGAAGTTACCACGTGTGTAGATTATGGAGAGGATGAAATGAAGTAAATTATAGAAAATGATTAACACAATACTGGGTCTGGATAGGTACTCATAGTAATGTTAGCCATTATTAGTGTTAAGCATGTCCTGGAAAATTGAAACTTAGACACAAAACAGACATGACTAATTAGGAACATTGTTTAATCTTTGAGGTTGTCTGAACATCCACTGGCATGTACATGAGATGGTTTGCAAAAATAATCTGTAAGAAAGAACCAGTATATTCTGCAGACCCCTGCCAATATCTGAGACAGACAGGATGAGGGTAGAGTGGGAAAAATTTTGGAAAGCCAGCATGATTGACTCAATAACCAGAGGCATTAAATGGATTGTTTAAAGCTGAATTGATTCAAAAAATTTAGTTGAGGAACTCCTATTAATCATGGTTTTATATGTAGTTACTTCAACTTCACTTATTTTTTAATTGTCTCCCATGCATCGGGTATTTTATATACAGGGCTCTGGGGTTACAGCAGACAGATCCTATGCTCTCAAAAGACTTACATTCCAGTAGTTCGAGACAGATAATGAACCAGTGAATGAAAATACAAGAATGAAAATGGTAAGATGAAATGTTGAAAGGCACAGAACAAAGACAAACGTAGGGGTATAGGCAGGTATCTTGATTAGTAATTCTTCCCATAAATATTTATTCAGCATCTAATATGTGCCAGACACTGTGCTCGGCAGTAAAATACATTACTGAGAAAAAAAATGATTAAATTTCAGCTGTAACAAATTACACTATGAGAAAGTTAGTCTAGAAAAAGATTAGGAAAAAGTATCACTGCAGAAATCATGATGAAGCTGGATGCTGAAGGAGGGAAAAGGACTTTACAGGTAAAGTCGGAGAGAAGAGTTCAAGCAGGGGGAGAGAGTGTGTGCAAACACTTTGTGGCATAAAGAAGCAAGACAGGTGCTAAATCTTCAAAGAAGGCCAATGGAGCTGGACCATGGACAGCAGGTAAACGTGGCACATTAAGAAGGTTGGCAGAGAGCAGACCACTAAGGGCCTTGAAGGCCAGCTTCAGCTTGTGGTTTTATCCTGAGAGCAATGGGAGATGCCGAGAGGTTTTGAGGCCCAGGTTGCATGATGGGATCTGCTTTTGGAAACAGATCACACTGGTTGCAGTTCAGATACTATTTCAGCATGGGCAGAGGAGAAGACCTGCTGTCAAGCTGAGGCAATCATCCACGTGAAGGTGGATGGACGTGGCATAGGCTTAAAAGAAGAGTGGGGAAATCGGCTGAAGAGCAGTGGAAGCAGTCTAGGCAGAAGTAACCAGGCTTAATAGGAGAGTGTGATCATTTTGAGAAATGCAAAGATAATCCATTATCACTGGAGAACTGAGCACAAATGAGAGTGTGGTGGAAGATGAGGCCTTGGCCAGATTCTGGAGGGCCTTATGAAAATATTTTAAGGACACAGGCCTGGGGAACCCCCTGGTGGTCCAGTGATTAAGACTCAGAGCTTTCACTGCTGTGGAGCTCGGGTTCGATCCCTAGTTAGGGAACTAAGATTCCACAAGACAAGCCCGAAAAAAAAAAAAAAAAAAAAAAAAGACACAGGCCTGTGTTCTAAGTACTATTAAAAGATTTTAAGAAAGATTTTTGAAAGATCACTGGGTGAAAAAAACTATTATAAAAATCAACAACTAATTCCATAGTTATTTTCATATGTCAGAAGTCTTTAGGAAAATGCTATCAGCCAAGCAGTTAGGAGCATTCAACAATCCATCTGATATCATAGTGCCTGACACAGAGCAAGTTCCACAGAAAAAATGTTTGTGAAGTTTATACTGACTGATGCAGATCTGATGATGCCCAAATTGGTGCTGCCAACTCCTCATGGTTCAGTGAATTCACCCATCCTGAGATCCATGCCACCGCTCTGTGACTGACTACAGCAGGTCACAGGTAAGCACAAGGCTGGAGCTTGGTTCTTTCACACTCAGAGCTGCCATTTTGAGTAAGAATTTTCAATTACATGGAATGAATGTACCCCCCATAAGCCACTTGAAAAGAAATCAGAGAATTATCTACTTGTATAGAAATCATAGTATTCTACACCGTTTCTTGAATGGTTTATCTGTTTTTCTGTGTTTGTTTGGTTAGTTGGTTGTTTCTTTTTAGTGAGGATTTTCTGCTTCTCTGTCTCAGTCGCCCTCAAAATTCTTATTTCAGAGATCTGGGAATGGTTTAGGTAACAGCATTAAAATAAAACTCCCCATATAACTGTGACACACATGTAGGTTGTCAACCTCACCCACTATACATTAAGCACTGAATTAAATTGAAACAACATGAAGAAAGGTATCTTAGTAATTTGTTCATTCAACCAGCATGTATTAAGCATCTGCTCTCTTGCTATCTGTAGCCATGATAGTGGGTGAGATGAACCAGAAATAATTTGTATATGAAGACAGAAGGAAGCTGAATGAGGAACCCAGGGAAAACATGCCTTTTGAGGGTGGTCGCAGGAGGAGGTGGAGGAGGAAAAGTCAGAGAGATGGGAGGAGAACCAGGCAACAGTGAATCTGTCAAATACTTCATAACAATGATGGCGCTTTAATAATTCTTCATTTCCGCTTTTATCACTCGTCAGCCAAAATGTTCATAAACATTGTGAGATGGGACCTAATTTACATATTCTGCCAATTATCTGTATTTATGGATAACCACTCGGAGGTTTTCCCCCATTACCCCAAATAATTGAGAATTGGCTATAGAAGCAGTTTCCCTTCCCGGCTGAATAAATGTGCTGTATTTATATTATCCATTACCAGGTGGCAGACGTAATGTTCATTGACGTGTGTTACTTATCTGAAACTTGAAACTTCTTTCAAGGTTCAAGGTCACCAGTTAATAGAAGATAATCTATATGGAGCATAAATTTCAAGGAGGTGCCTACAATATATCTTTTGTGAGCCTTCCATTTGCCAAGATAGCTCTTGCTGGAGTTGACTCTATTAGTAGTAACCGTTAGCACTGGGATGCCCATGACAATGATAAAGCTTTTACATTATATGAATGATATTGGACATATTCTATTTTTTCACATTCATTTGTTTACTAACAGACCTTAAGATAGAAAGCTTTCAAATCATTTGTCAAAATATAATGAAGAATCACTCAGACATGTAATTTAATCAGGAGAATAGGAAATACATAAAGGTTATAAATGACTTCAGAATCCTTATTCATACTAATTCCTTTATGATGCAGATTAGGGAAGTGAGTTAGATGGATTTTAAATGTTTGGTTTTCATAGTATTTTAATTAATTAAAATAAAACCCATGTTGTTAACCTAAGTATACAAAGGAAACAATTATAATTTAATCTCTTTAACGTCCAAGCGTCTAAATTGTGTCTTAGTATTTTGAACATAAGGAGGTTTCATACTGAGATAATAACATTAGTGGATATGGAATGTCACTTGTGGGACTATGTTTTAATATTGTCCTTACTCTCCCAGATCTCATTTTGAATGACTCTTTTATGATGTAGATTTTTAGATTATGGACATTCTTGTTTATTTCCTTGTCATTCTTTCAAAGTATATGAAACCACTGATCATTTTATATTATTCTAATTCTGCTTTTTAGGGAAAGGTAAACTATACTCCTGTTTCCTTCTTCCTATGATAAAAAATTGCTTTTGAGATCCAATTCTTCTTTGTTAAATCAATCAAATTTGATCACTGAAGCAGAAAAAAGACACATAGTTCAAATTTATATTGGAAATATTAACTTCACTACTTTTAAATATGAAATCAGAGGAGGAGCAATATCTTGAGAAAATAAACCTCAAGTGATGGAGTGTGAGTATAGTTGTGATGGGAAAACATTCAGCAAACATTCCAGAAACTTTCAGCTCACACTCAGTCAAACATATCTATACCATCTGTCTGCATGGTATATGGATGCAATCCAATATGACAAAGGGAAACATCTAGATGCCCCGATGCTCAATATGACCCATACTTTTGGTTGAAGACATTCTGCAATAATTCTGATGCAATTCACTGTTAGTTTAGAGGAGGTTTGGGCCTCTTTCATGACAAATTTCTCGTTCTTTGTTTCATTGTTGCTTAAATATTTGTCTATCTCTACCTACTAGACATATGGGGACTTAATGGAAATAATATTTTCTTTGGAGGTAAACAGGCTTGTTTGATTCCAAGCTCTGCCACCTACCAGTTATGAGATATTGGCCTTTTTTTTTTAACTTCACTGGACCATTGTTAATCATTTGTAAAATCTAGAAAACAGTTGAAAACTAGATATTAAGTGGTTATAAGACTTTAATGCATAGAGGTTAAAAGAATTCTGGATCCATATTCCACTGTTAAAACCTTTAATCTGCCATTGAAAGGCTGTGTGACTTTTGGTGAATTTCTGAAACTCTCCCTGGCTTGTCTCCCATGTGTAAATTGGAGTTACAGTCGATCCTTGAACAATATGGGTTTGAACTGCGTGGCTCCACTTACATGCAGTTCTTCAATAAATATACAGCCAGCTCTCCATATCTGTGGGTTTCCATCTGTGAATTCAACAAACAACAGATTGAAATTTCCATCTGTGGTGATTTGAATCCCCAGATGTGAAACTGGGGGATACAGAGGGCTGAATATGGGACTTGAGCATCAATAGATTTCGGTATCTGCAAGGGCTCCTGGAAGCAATCTCCCATGGATACCAAGACTGTTGAATAAAATCCAACTCCTGAATCCTGTGGTAAGGATTCAGCAATTAATACATATAACATGCCTTAAAATATGTCTAGAACATAAGATATTAGGAAATGTCAAGATTATAGTGCGATAATAATGCCTCATAAAATGACTGGCTAAGTGGTTGGGATTCTGCACTTTCACTGCTGAGGGCCTGGATTCAATCTCTGGTCAGTGAACTAAGGTCCCAAAAGCCACATGGTGTGGCCAAAAAAAAAGCCTGGCTAATAGAAGTTTATTAATTTTCATCCCTGACAACACCAGGTTTGTCATTCTCAACTTTGCAACCACAGAAATTAGGAAAATATTTTGCAACAAGGTGTGTATAATAAATATATAACTAAATACAGATATATACACCTGAAGATCTTTAAAACTTTATCTTACTAAAAAACTATCCAAAATATCCCGTTGAGGTATTTGTCTCTGCTTCTCCATTGAAGCCTCCCTTGCTTACATTGATTAGTTTCTGATGGTCCTACAAAATCTATTTTACCTATCATGTATATAACATGACAGTCAGGAAAATACAATATATTTTGACAAGTAAAACAGCAAACACAATCATCTAGGTAATAATATAGAGTCCAAATAAACACATACAACATCTAGACATCAAGCAAAACAGTTGACACAAAGTCCATGTACAGTTGACCATTGAGCAACACAGATTTGAACCACGCAGGTCCATTTATGCCCAAATTCTTTTCCCTGAATACATACTACATGATCTGCAGTTGGTTGAATCTGCTGTTGTGGAACCCTGGATACAGAGGGCCGACTGTAAAGTTATATGCAAATTTTCAACTGTGAGAAGGGTCAGTGCCTGTAATCCTCTCATTGTTCAAGGGTGAATTATACTTTTTTCTTAACCAAAGTATTAGAATCGCTCTCATGAACACAGTTTAAAGCCTACTGAGTTCATACTAAATGAAAATAAACGTCGTTGATTTTGCAAAGATTATCCATTTTTTAAAAGTAAAACTGTTAGAAAGGATAGCTAATTTATATTAATGCTTTCCATTAAACTCCAATATAAATTGGCTTATATTATTTAGACAATTACAATAATTCCAAATCATTCTGGATTATTTAGAATGTTACAATTCCAAAATATATTTTTTTTCAGGAGATAATAAAGGTATGAAATAATTTTCTATTTTACTAAGTAGTATATTGGTTTGATACTTAAGGGGCAAACACTAAAGGTTTTTAAAATTATATCACTCATTGAATAACAATCTTCTGAAACTTGTGAAAATGAGGAAAGAAAACACTAATTTTTTTGGTAGGCAGAATAATGATCTCTCAAAGATGTCCATGTCCTAATCTCTGGAATCTGTGACTATTCTATTTTGTATGGCAAAAGGGAGTTAGGGTTTCAGATGGAATTAAGGTTGCTAATCAGTTGACTTTAAGAGAGGGAGAGTATCCTGGAATATCTGGGTGGGTCCAATCTAATCACATAAACTCAAAAGAGGAAGGGAGAGGTAGAAGATGGAATCAGAAAGATGTGACTTGAAAAAGACACAACTTATTAGATCTACCATTGCTTGCTTTGAAGATAAAGGAAGAGTGTCACTAGTCAAGAAATGTGGCAGCTTCCCAAAGCTGGAAACAGCCTTCAATTTATAGCCAGCAAGAAAATGAAACCTCAGCCCTACAACCATAAGGATCTGAATTCTGCTAACAAACTCAATGAGCAGAAAACAGATTCTCACCTAGAGGCTCCAGGAAAGAATGCATGCTTCTGATACCTCGATTTCAGTTCAGTGAGACCCACAACAGACTTCTGGCTTACAGAAACTTGAAATAATATATTTATGTTATTGGAATCACTATGTTTGTGGTAACAGACATACAACAGAAAATGCAGGCGAGCTCCCTGGTGGCCTAGTGGTTAGGATTCTGGGCTTTCACTGTCGTGGCCCAGGTTCAATCCCTAGTCGGAGAACTGAGTTCCTGCAAGCCGTGTGGCAAGGCCAAAAAAAAAGACAAACCCCCCCCCCCAAAAAAAAAACAAACAACAAACCAAAAAAAAGAAAAGAAAATGCATACAGTACTCAACAGACAAACCAGAGATTTATAAGATTATATCACTCTTTGGCTGAAACTCTCTTGAAACTTCTAAAAATTAGGCAAAATAAGACTCTTACTCCTTTTAAGTGTTCTGTTGTATGGGTACAAACTAGTTCACAGAGTTATTTTATCTGTTGATTTAGTAAATGTTTGTTGAGCATCCATTAGGTTTAAAGACCTCACTGGTCTTAAAACAATACTAGCATTTGGAATATAGAGTTTGATAGTAGATCTGTGATCATACAACACTTCTAATGCAAGGTAGGTGTAATATCGATAATTCCTACCAGGGAAATAATAGCAGGGAAGAGGAAAGGGCATTTCTGTTTTGGATTATCAGGAAGTCCTTGATCAATCACGGGGCTTTTAGAGGGATACTGAAGAATTACTAGGGCTTTATCAGATGGAGTTAGTTTGGAAGGCTGCTCTAAAAAGAGTAAGAATAAATGAACTGCGACATCAACTGAGAATAGGCAGACCTATTTTAATTTAATTTAACTACATATTTTACCCTATGTTTAAATTACATCTTCAACATCAATGAAAGATTTGTTTAAAAAATTTTAGTGAAAGGGCACTTAGTATCTCAAAAGGCAGCTGATTCTATTGTCCAACAGTTCATATAACTATTAACTTCCCCCTTAGTGTAAACTGAAATATGTTCCCCTTTAATTTCTAGCCACTGGCTTTAGTCTGAATAACTAGAGCATCTGAATATACGTATTATTCAGCTTTCTCAAACTTGTCCTTCAGATTGTTGAAAATATTCCTCAGTTTCCTTTTGTGTCTTTCTGCTCAGACTAAGTGCTCCCAATTCCATCTACCAACAATTAATATAATGTTAGGGACATCCACCATCATGGTTATTCTTTCCTGGGTATTCTATAGTTTAGAACATTCTCTCTTATTGTTGTAGAATTATACAATTCTACAAATCCAAAATTAATTTGGAAAATATTAAGGAAAAATATTGGCTCCTCTAGGCTGTATCAGGGAATTTCCAGATAACTGGTATGTAGAGACCTGTCAGATCAACATGGAATCTAATGATTTCAGCTTCCACTACCTTTGCTCTAATAGCTTGGTTCTCTTGGACATCTAGACATACACTAGAACCTCCGTTTTGCCCCAATAATTGAGATTAAATTCCTCTGAACACAATAATGTTGCTTTTTAAATCATTATACAATGAAACATTTCTAAGGTAAACCAGAGATGAAAGAAACATGTGGGTTTACATCATGTCCTCTCCTAAGGCTGGCTATTTATGAAACCTCCGTTCAAAATCTTAATTACTCTGAGCCTAAGATCTAACATCTGTACGTAATGAATAGAATTGCTTCATGGAGTTGTGGTAAAAAGTACACTACAGGGGCTTCCCTGGTGGCGCAGTGGTTGAGAGTATGCCTGCTGATGCAGGGGACGCGGGTTCGTGCCCTGGTCCGCGAGGATCCCACATGCCGCCGAGCAGCTGGGCCCGTGGGCCATGGCCGCTGAGCCTGCATGTCTGGAGCCTGTGCTCCGCAATGGGAGAGGCCACAACAGTGAGAGGCCCGCGTACCGCAAAAAAAAAAAAAAAGTACATTAAAGAGCCTATTCAAATTGCCTAGCAAGAGAGCCAAGTAAACAGTAGGTTCTCAATACAGGCTAATTCTCTTTATTCTTAAACAGACTATATTAAAGATCAATTTCTTTTACTTGACCAAACATTTTTAATATATGCTTATATATTAAATATTTTGGACAAATGGAGAATATGGTCATTGAATCATTTATTTTTTTGCTCATCTATTCTCAACAGAATTAGCTGTAAAATGCTATCAGAATGTTTCTACTCAACATTCTATCTCATTTCTCAATTGTTCACATAAGGAAATGTCTCTTTTATGGTGCCCTGGTGACCTTGTATATATCCACTTGGCCATGCAGACAAAGACTTGGACTGCAACTAACATAAGTCCTGGCAGCACACTCCATGATGCTTCTGGAACACTAGAGGATGAGTGAGAAGCTACTGTGAGGCCATCACCCATTGCTTTTGTATCTCCCTTGCAAAGCTCTCATAATATAGTTTCTCATTGTCTGCTGGGCACTGGCAAGGTATGGGGCTTTCTGTCTTGCCCACCTCCAAGTAGTCTGCAGAATATAAAACTGCTTAGATGCTGACTAGAATTTGCTCGTCAACAACTGGTTATCCTGCAAACGGTGTTGCAGTCACTCAGTCCCTTTTGTTTTGATGTCCTTTGGGTAAATGGCACATGGGCCATGGGGAGCTGGATCATTTGGCTTTTCTTCCTTCCACTGTTCAGTTAAGTAATGCTAAATCTAAAAGCAGCTCATCATAACCTTATTGGTTACATTAGTCAAGTCTTGGCCTTATCTTGTCTTGTGGTGTGCTGGACAGTCTGCAAGTAGAGGATAAAAAGTTGAAAATGTAAAAAATATCTCCTTCCCCCCACCAAAAGTCTTCATAAGTCATTGCTATCTAGAGTAAAAGGATTTAATTGTATAACATAAAATTTCATTTAGAATAATGTAATTTTGAAAATAGACACAACTACTGCTGGAACATAAACATAAGTCTTATTCTGTGTTAAGATAAATAGAAAGTCACTTATTAGTCTTTCACTGCATTTTCCTCCCACTGTTAACTGACACTTCTCATTTCTATGAAATGCTTTATTTTACTTCCAATTAGTTTGTTGGGATTCTATTGGGTGGGAAAATCAAATAAACAAGCTTGGTAAGATTTACAGGTTAGATGATGTCAGAGTCAGAATATTACTGCGGAAGAGGAACTGTATGAATTCTCACTTCTGTTGTCAGACACTGGCTCATGGAAAGAGAACTAGTGATCTTCCACTAGTGCAGGCTCTAACCCGGTCTCACACTATATTTTCACTTACTTTTGACACTTGAATTGTTCCCCCCCCCAAATATTTTTGAAACCCATCCTTACCCCACGTTTCCAAAACACTTTTTTTCAAATAAATATTTCCTAGGAACCTAACCAAACAAAACATATTGATTAACGTAGTTTAACATGAAGGCAGTATAATATATGGGCGGAAAGCACTGACTCTGAGTTCAGACTAATGTGAGCTCATATTGTTCCTCTGCTCACAGCCAGGTTATGAGTTTATCCAAGCTATTTAACCTCTCTATGCATCAGTTTTCTTCCTATTTTAGGAAGCTGTTATAAGGATTAAATGAAACATTTTTAAAAAGTGCTTTACAGAATAATTTATAGATCTTATAAACTCGATGAATAGTAATCATAATGATAGCAACTATTAAAGTGTTCATTCATCCAAAACTCATTGTTTAAGCATATATTGGGTCAGGCTTTGTTCTAGGTATGGGAAATGTAAAGATTTGAAAATCAATTTCTAGAGAGATAGGTATATAAGCAAAGTTGAAGTTTCTACTTAACATCTGTCACTTTCTTCCTGCAATTCGGACTCAGCTTTATGTGCTTTGCTAAGTTACTTGTCTCCCATCTGATTTTCATTTTCCTAAAAGGTATCATCTTTTGTCTGCTGTTTTTCTTTTCTGATTCTTTGTCTCTTAGAGTACATATCTGTTTAGGGTATAAGGATGTCAATTTTGTTTTTATTAATTTTTATTGGAGTATGGTTGCTTTACAATGTTGTGTTAGCCTCCACTGCACAACAAAATGAATCAGCCATACACATACAGATATCCCCTCCCTTTTGGACTTCCCTCCCATTTAGGTTACCACAGTGCATTAGGTAGAGTTCCCTGTGCTATACAGTATGGCCCCATTAGTTGTCTATTTTATATATAGTATCAATATATGTGTCAACCCCAGTCTCTAATTCCTCCCACCCCACCCCTTTCCCCACTTGGCAGAGGATGTCAATATAAATGTGGCATGCAACTGACCATGTTTAAGTGCAAGACTAATAAGCATTTTTAAAGAAAACTCAAAAGTCCCCTTGAAAAATAGAGAAAACAATGACAACTTTTGCCTGCTTGAGTCTGGTAATATTTTAGGATATCAGAAACATTTGTGTTGAGCCTTTCAGGGTGAACTGGGATTAGACTGAGAATAGGGTAAGAAGCAGAGGAAGCGTGTACTCATTTGGGGAATGAGGCTTCAGTAGGACAAGTGCCACATGCTCGGAGTATGCATGGGAAGTTCTGGAGGATCTGAAGAGTTCAGACTCTACTCTCTATGTCCATGGAAATCAGAAGGGTAGGGTGACATAGGCTGATTTACATTTTTAAACACCAATTTTTAAAGCATTTTGAAGAAAAATTCAACAAGAGAGAAAATGCAGATGCAGAGAGTAGGTGAAAGGCTGTTGAAAGAGACAAGACCATGAATGAAGAGGGCATGAGTAGAGAATTTGTCTGATGAGTATCACAAATCTGATTTTTGATGAACTCATTTTGAAATCTTGGAGTCTTTCAGAGAAATGTGTTTCTCAGTCAGGCTTAATTCACTTCTCGTGATTTTCATCTCTCCTCCTTCTACCACTCTCATCCTCAAACCATCTTCTCTATAGATCCTTGCCAGGAATGTGTAAGAGGACGCTGATGCTAATTTATCTTGGCCTTGTGCTCACCCATGTCATTTCATGGTGTTAAACAAATTTTTAGCTCTTACTACTGCAAGCATGAGGTGATATGCATAAATCTTATAGATTTGCTTCTTCCTATATCCCCCCCCAAACATTTATCTCTGAAACTGGCAGCACATTGCTGATGCAATCACTGAAATCCCATCCTTGTCCAGAATTCCAGATGGTACACACAGCTTTTTATCTCCCATTGGAAAATGGCATATTCAGGGAAAGTTTATGCCTACATAAAATTTTATTGGCAAATTATCTGACACTCAGATAACTGATTAAATTGAGTTTTTAATTTACATTGTTTTATGCAAAACAGTCTGTTTAATCTTTTTTTCAAATCTGGATATTTAAAAGTAATATATTTTTGCCTTTTCTCATACAAAACTATTAATTTCTCAAACATAACTAATTAGCCAACAAGGTATCATAAGAGATGAATAAGTTTTATGAAGTTTACACTCTCGTAGGTTGAAATTACTTTGACATTTATTATTCCCAATAAGCCACACACTTTTGATCTTAGGCCAATAGTGTAATGTTTATGGTGTATATATTTTTAAGATTCAATGAAGTAATATGGGATCTACTCATGGTATTTATTTATAAATCAAAACTAAATCATATTTGAGTTCATATACACTCAAAGAGTAGGGATTTGATTAGTTGCTGGGACTCTTGAGGTAGATTTATGTTCCCAGAACAATTAAAAAAAAATTTGCTAATAATTCACAAGGGGGGTTTAGACATCTGGTAAACCTCAGCCCAGATTTAAAAAAAATTCTTCCAAACATCTGTGATACTTTCCTCTAATTATGTCAAAGCAATACAGAAATAGTAGATGAAAGCCTCCCAGGAATTGAGGTTATGAGGGAAAACATTTTAAGGTGTTTGGGATTTTTTTTTAATTAAAAGTATTTGACTACTTTCATTACAGTCGTTCTCCTGGTAGGCAGCCTTTCCTAAGAGGATATCTTCCTGGAAGAAAGGCTCTGTGAAGTAATGCTCTAAGGAAAATCAACAGCTGTGCATAAACCTGAGATTTTCCTTATCTATTAAATGCTAATTTTTTAATAGCACATGCTAGACAGAAGAGGGTCAAAGTAGGATTTATAAATGAAAAGTGTTGCATGGTCAGATCTCTCAGTTCACAAAGGAGGTGTTAAAACATAATGTGACTTTCATAAATTGAGAGATATGAATGAGTTATGAACCTGGGAGATGGGAATTCTCCACTGAAGACTGTCATAAGTTTGAGTAGCTTGAGTGAGTCAAGGACCACTGGGGGGAAATGAGGAAGCATGAATCAAATGGCTCTAGGGAAACTCTCCTTGCTACAGTGTTTTAAGTAATGGCTTGAATTTAAGCTTGTTTGGAGAGAGGTTATATATTAGCAATCATTCAATCAGGTAAGTTTTAGACATGGTAGTCAGTGTCTAAATAGCTGATGTGATCTAATCATGAGGCACTAATCATTTTGTTGTTAACACACTTTAGATATGTTACAATTACATCACTGAATTAGGTATTTCTGTATGTGTGTTATTTTTTTCTGCTAATGCCATGGTTTCAAATTTGAGATGTTCTGTGGCCTTGTCATGTGTTGACCTCTTTATTTTTAAATGATTTTTCATAATATTTGCTAAGAGGAAAGTATTTTTTTATTCATAAATTATCTTTTTTTCTATACTGAAATAATTGATTGCTTCTGTTCTACATCTTTAACCAGATTTATAATTTGACAATGTACCACTTGGAAAAGCATGACTTTATTCCTTAAAATATACATATTATTTTGTTTTATGAATAGTTTTATTATAGAAATACCCTAAAATGAATGTGTAGCAAAACTGAATCTATGTAAATATAAACTTAAGTACTCTTTGCTGACAAGTTATTACAAACTGATTGAGTTAAAATAAAAATTACATGGTTTATATTACAAAGATTAATGTCAGTGATGACAATCTATATATGCCATATATAAGATATTAGAACAACTAAGTTGTTCTTTTGTTAGTTTGTTTAAGGAAATCCACCTTTTGTGACCTGGTGAGATTTAATCTCCCTTGGTAATTGAGTTGTTGT
The DNA here is from genome assembly GCF_000442215.2 of Lipotes vexillifer. Lineage (NCBI taxonomy): Eukaryota > Metazoa > Chordata > Mammalia > Artiodactyla > Lipotidae > Lipotes > Lipotes vexillifer. The sequence goes on along the minus strand of NW_006785225.1, from coordinate 4,860,765 downwards.
GATCTGCTACACCTTATGTAGCAGAGTCTTTATTTATAGGTGGGCTTTATTGGAATGGCATTGATAAATGCTGAATTTATCAGTATGGGTCAAATTGTAAATAGAACTCAACTGATTAATTCTATAACTCTGGAATGCTGTCAAAGTTGGAAGGGACCATAAACACATCCAGGCCGGATTATTCCTAAGTGTTTGCTACAAATACTACTTTCTTAGCCTATTGGTAGATGTTCCCATAAAGAAGCAGAGGACACTATGTGGCCAAATAAGTTAGGGATATTTAAGCAAAGTTAAATCTGTTTCTTCACTGTAGACTCTCTCAGCACTTATACAATGATCAAGGGCTCTGTGAAGATTTCAGTAAGTACACAGTATTCAGCGGTATATAAATTTATCGTTTTTCTCTCTCTCCCTTCTTCCATCCATTTTTTTACTTTCATGAAATGTATCACAGGACTAGTGTTTTCTGGAATGCACCTAAGTAAAGCCTGATTCTATCCAACCTGATTTTACAGATAATAAAACACACCATTCCTGTTAAGGGATGAATTCATGGGAGGATGGAAAGAACTAAGTGTGTGGAAAGAACTAAAAGGCAAAGAACTTGCATTCCTATGAAAATATAAGACATGCAATGAATCAACTGCAATCTGTCAATCAACCCAAGGCCTTGGTGGTTGTGGCGGGGGACAAAATAGCCTGCTGGTGTTGATGCCTGATATAAATACCAAATTCAGGATAGCAAGATAAGGAATAAGATTGATTTGGCAGAGCCAAGAGCCTGAAGCTAGAGTGAGATACAGAAAGGGGACAGGACATTGGACATGCCTAAAGTTAGGGAGAGGGGAGAATATGATGATCTCTAACTCCACTTGAACAGCAATAATGAGAACAGGTCAAAAGTTAATATAGAAACTCCTTTTTGGATTCTGTTACTGTTTAAAAAAAAAAAAGCTTTCCTTACTTCACAATCAGGCAGAATGTTCTTTTTTTTTTTTTTTTAGAGATTTATTTATTATTTATTTATTTATCTTAGGCTATGTCAGGGGTCTTTGCAGCATGCCGGCTCTTCATTGTGGTGTGCGGGCTTCTCTCCAGTTGCAGCTCACGGGGTCCAGAGCACATGGGCTCTGTAGTTTATGCCACCTGGGCTCTGGTTGAGGCATGCAAGGCAAGCTCAGTAGTTGTGGCGTGCAGGCCTAGTTGCCCCGCAGCATGTGGGATCTTAGTTCCCTGACCAGGGACTGAACCCACGTCCCCTGCATTGGAAGGCAGATTCTTTACCACTGGACTACCAAGGAAGTCCCAGGCAGAATGTTCTTGAATTTGAGAGACGGCTACTAAGATTTAGGAGGGGTAGTAAGATTTTAGGATTTTAGAGATTAAAGGGGCTGCATGCCCTGTGGAGAGAAGAGGACTTCAATTTTAGATAAGGAGTATCTTTCTCTATGAATCCCTTTCTGAGAAAAGAGCAGAGACTGCCCTTACCAACAGGAAGAGGCTTCCTCTCCAGTTTCTACCAATTTAATCATGCTGGTCACTTTCTAATTTTCTTTTTCCTTCTTTTTCTTTTTTTCTCTTTTCTTCCATTTTTCTTTTTCTTTATTCTCTTCCTTCCTCCCTCCCTCCTTTCCTTCCTGCCTTTCTTTTAGATAGATATTGAAATCACTACCCTCTTTTCTCACTTATGTGTGCCTTTTATTTGTCCACCTGTCTTATATTTATTTGCTTATCCTGGTGCTTACCAGCAGAGGAACTAATTTTTCAGGAGTAACTCTAAATCCCCATGGAAATGTATCTAAATGTTGATGGCAAAAGCAATTGCAAATTTGGAATTCCACATGATTGCAAATTTGGAATTCCACATGATTGCAAATTTGGAAAGCTTCCCACATTTTGCTGAGGGAACTCTGGAAGTCTGATAGACTTTCCAGATGTAAGTGAATTCATCACATTCTCATAGCCAAGCACACTTGTGATGTGTATTGTTATCTATTTTGTTTTCAACACCCTGGCCAAAAACAACAGTAAAACAATATAAACCAAATAACATTAGAAGGCCTTCCAGGGCCTTTCTTTCATCAACTGGGAAAGTTGCAAATAATATTACATCTTCTTTCTTCTTCTTAACCTTTTTACAAAATCTCATTCTTTCTAATACACATATTGTTTATACTCTCAGCAGGA
>NW_006785225.1:4858214-4858476 GCF_000442215.2 Lipotes vexillifer | reverse complement strand
GCAGGAATGAGTATAAGATGCAGCACAGTTGGGAGAAACAAGCCTAGTGAAGTCATCATTCTAAAAGGACTTGCTGCTTTCTAATCTCCTCGTTCTGGGCATCTGGTCCTTTGGTTCACAAGTCATTGCCACACATTATTTTTTTAAAAAGTCGATTAGTTCATTTAGTCAACACTAGTTTATTGAGTAACATTAAACTAGTGCTAGGCACTAGTGCTAGGCATGGGTGTTACTCCTAGTCTCATTAAGAGTACTTTCTAGA
>NW_006785225.1:4850311-4858204 GCF_000442215.2 Lipotes vexillifer | reverse complement strand
AAAGAGGAAAATGAATAACGTAGTTTAATGTGTTGATGAGCATTGTGAGGTTAATAACGGTAGATGCGTGTTGGTCCACAGAGGATGATCAGGATGGGGTGGGGGTGTCACTTCAGGATGGGCTGAAGGGTCTTAGTTTGGGTGATTAAGAAATACCTTATTAAGAAGGTGACTGTCACCTAAAAGGCAGAAGGAAATAGACATAAGCATTCTCGGCAGAGAAAACACAAGTGCAAAAGCCCTAGGAAGGAATCATCGTCTCGTGTTGGAAAGAGGAAATCAAATAAGTGTGGCCCAAACCGTGAAGACCCTGGTGAGCTATTTTAAGCTATCAGTCTAATTCAAAGTGTGGTAGTAAAGCCTGGAAGCGCTTTAAGAAGTTGAAGGACATAAATCATTTATGTTTTTAAAAGATTTTACTCAGTTTTAGATATATGTCTTATAATTTCTGGAAACATATTTAAATCTTGACTATATAATGAAAATATGAATGATTAAGAATTAAAATATGTATATTACAGAGGAAGAACTATATATATAAGTCAGTCCTTTGTGGTAGGGATATGTATAAGGATACACATTTAACTTTTACAAACCTAATAGCACAAATTATTCATATGTTAATATTACTGAAATCCAAATGTGTTACAATTGATGGTATGTCAAAGTTAAAATTGCAGCATATTATTCTTTCTTAGAGGTAAGTAAAAAATCATTGATATTACAGTAGATAATCATTTTATATTTGATGAATTTGGGGGAACAAGTGTGTATACTAGTATTTATTGAGCGTTTACTATGTCATCCTAGGCATTGTTCAAAGTACTTTACATATATTAACTTTTTTTGAGAGAATTCTTTTGGGGGAACCCCTCTCCTTCTTGTGTTTCAAGTGGTGCTGTTCTATCATCCAGTCTCCATTGTGAGGTGGATATGTGACCAAGGCCCAGGGCATCAGACTTTCAATGCTAAAATTGAGACAGTCACAGAAACCTGGAGTGACTGGTCACACTTATCTACTCTCTTATACCATAATTAATACTGAAATGGGCAAACAATCCAGACTGAGCCAGTAAGAATCCTCTCTTATTATTAGTTCTTTTATTGTTAGTCTCTTTTATTAGTTTCGTCAAAAATGTATGCTTTCTTTTTGAATTATTAGATATTAATAAGGCCACTCTATGTTTAGAGTAGTTGATCACTATCATTGCAGATACCAAGTAGGACCCAACCTAGAATGGAAACCAACAGAAAAGAAGACAAGATAGTAGTCTGATAGAAAGTGTTCAGATGGTATCATGTGAATTTCTGAGTGATGGTAGACCTACAGCCATTTTTTATGTTCAGCTCATTCTACAATAAACTTCCTTCCTTTCTTATACTCTTTGAGTTGGGTTTCTGTTTCTCCTGATCATAACTGTACTCACATGCATACTATTTTGTCCAGTAAGTGTATCCCCTCTTTTATTTTTTTAAAATATAAAATCATGTTTCTGAACCTTTCTCTTTCTTTCTTTCTTTCTTTTTCTTTCTTCCTTCCTTCCTCCCTCCCTCCCTCCCGCTCTCTCTCTCTCTCTCTCTCTTTCCTTCCTTCTTTACTGGCCATGCCATGTAGCTTGCAGGATCTTAGTTCCCAGACCAGGGATTGAACCTGGGCCCTCAGCAGTGAAAGCGTGGAGTCCTAACCACTGGACTGCCAGGGGACTCCCATATTTCCTCTTTCTAATGCATGAGAAAAAGCTGAGCGGGAAGATTCTCATAAGAAAAATAATCCATTTGGAAGAAGAGAAGAGAGTGTGATATACAGGAAGCACAGATAAGTATATAGCTTTAAACATTTTCAAAGAGGTCCTGTTTTAACTACTACAAAATTGATAATGTTTTAAGTATATAAGGATTTGAAGATTTTGGTTCTCTGTTTATTTCAATATGGTGAAATAACTAAGCTAAGGTCTTGATCTCTGAGGAAGTAGCTTTTAGGAAAAAGTGTTCGGCATGAGAATTATGGAGGTTAGTGCCTTGAACATTATTTTCTTTACCAGTTTTTAAAATGACATAAAAGAAGCAGCAGAAGAGACAGTTTAATATTTTTTTCTGTGCCCCCAATCAAAAATGTAATGAAACTTCAGCTACTTATCAATAAATTCGTAAGGTGGAATGAGTAGTATGAGGTTCAAGAACATGTCAGGGTTAAAGGGAGAGTGTGTAGGCTGAACCCAGTAAGTGCAAGGGAGATATCAGGAAAACAGGGCATCAGCCCACAGTCAAACATCAGACCCACCGTGCAAAGTAAAGTGTGTTCAGTGGCAGGAGACCCAGAGTGAAGGAAGAAAACTACAGGAGATAAACAAACAGATGTGAGTCTGGGTAAAGAACTTGCAGAACCAAATGCATTAATTAGAAATAGAAATGGACCTTTGAGTCAGGAGAAGATGGGGGACTCCAATAAATACTTTTTAGTTGTTTATGGGCTTCCTCTTTTAAAAATAAACTTTTAAATTTAAGAGCAGTATGACACAGAAAAGTTGCAGAGAGTTCCCATATACTCTGTGCCAATTTCCCTATTTATTATTTTACCTTACACTATGTTTATGTATATGTTTATTATAAGTAATGAATCAATATTGACACATTATTAATAATTAAATTCCCTACTTTTTTTTCTGATTCCCCTAATTTTTACCTAATGCCCTTTCTCTGTTCCAGGATCCCATCTAGGATGAAATCTCTTACTGTGATAATAGTCTCCTTGGGCTTCTCTTGCTGTGACAATTTCTCATACTTTCCTTGTTTTTGATGATCTTGACAGTTTTAAGAAGTACTGTAGGTATTTTGCAGACTGTCCCTCCACTGGAATTAGTCTGATGTTTGTATCATGATTAGACTGAGTGGAGGTGTAGGGGCCCTGTGTTTTTGGTGGGAAGACCACGGAGGAAAAATGTCATTTTTATCAGAACCTATCAAGGGTATATACTATTATACCATCAACATGACTTATCACTGTTAATGTGAATCTGTTTTTTGTTTCTTTGGCTGTGCCACATGGCACGTCAGATCCCAGTTCCCTAACCAGGGATTGAACCCTTGCCCCCTACAGTGAAAGTGTGGACTCCTAACCACTGGATTGCCAGGGAATACCCCTCATGTGAATCTTAATCACCTAGCTGAGGTAGAATTTGCCAGACTTCTCCAGTGTAGAGTTACTCTTTTTCCCCCTTTCTTTTGTGTACTGTTTGGAAGGAAGTTACTATGCACAGCCCACACTTAAGGAGTGGGGAGTAATGTTTCAATTCATTAGAGTAGAATGTCTATGTAACTTATCTGAATTTTCTTCATGAGAGATTTGTCTTTCTTTGTCAGTTTATTTACTTAAGCATTTATTTATATCAGCATAAACTCATAGATATTTATTTTATACCTTGGTTAACAACCCAATAATACTTTATTTCCTTCTCGAATTCTTCTGGCTTTGACCATTAGAAACCCTTTCTGTTGGCTCCTGTGTCTTTTCCTGGTGCATCTCCACTTTTTTTTTAGCACTTCCTTATTTCTGGCACTAGAAGATGCTCCAGGCTCATGTTGTATGTTTCCTACCCCAGCCCAAGAGTCAGCTATTTCTCCAAGGAGCTATGGACCCCCTTTTAAGAGGTATTTTCATTGTCAACTGTCTTTCCAGCAATGCTCTGAACCTTTTCAGAGATGCATATCAGTCCATATGACCGTTGGGTTGAACACAACAAATTCGGAGGTAAAGTGGGGAAGACACACTGTCATGGGGGTTTTCTAGTTTGCATCAATTCACATTATAAGGTAAATTGAGCCTTAGAATAACCACTTGTGCTGCACAGAAGTTAGCCCAGTAAATCATGTAACCCTAAAGGAATCTCAATATGACTGACACAAACAGAACCTAAATTGTGGATTTTTTTCCTCTTGATTTTTTTAACACCTGTGTATCTATATAAACATGGTTAATCTAAACTCACTCCCAAACCTTCTCTTAACCAGATACATTTATTATAAAACTATGTTGGTTAATAATCAAGATTTATTTTTTTTTCATCCATTTGAAAAACATCCAGAACCTAGTTCCAGTGAAGTACTCGATGGAATGCTTCATGATTATTTGTGAAACAGTACACAAAGTCTCACTCTGTGCCAAGTATTCAGTTAGAATGATAACAGATAAGGAAGCCAGCATTATTTTTTTTTTCACAAGGGCACAATGCAAATCTTTTGGGAATAAACATACAGAAAGTCTAACCTATTCCAGAGAAGTGGACCTCTGTTACTTGCAATAAAAAATTTTTAAAAAAGCCTAAGCAGTTTTATATCTTTGATGGCGGTGCTCAGCGTTCCACATTCTCATCCAAATGCCAGCCTATTAATTAATCACTCTTGTCTTGATCCCCCAAATCGAAGTACTGTGTCTGAACCTATCTACTAGCAATAAGTCTACTATTTTTTCATAATAGATTTTGAGTGTTTTTCTTTTCTGAGCAGGAATCAAGTCTTTATGCTTTGTATTTACTCCCCTCTGCAATACAAAGAGTAGGTTTGCAAGAAACATTTGTTGAATGCAGGGATGAGTACTGTTAGGTTTTTTTAAAGTGCCAGTTAGGGATGATGTGCTTTTAAGTTCTAAGTATCATAGAATCAGTTCTAATTAGAGCTACCAATGACTGTTTAAAAAGTTTAATTGAGAAGAATAGATGGGGCTTCCCTGGTGGCACAGTGGTTAAGAATCTGCCTGTCAGTGCAGGGGACATGGGTTCGAGCCCTGGTCTGGGAAGATCCCACATGCCACAGAACAAAAAGCCCATGTGCCACAACTACTGAGCCTGCGCTCTAGGGCCCACGAGCCACAACTACTGAGCCTGTGCTCCAGAGCCCGTGAGCCACAACTACTGAGCCTGTGAGCCACAACTACTGAAGCCTGTGTGTCTAGAGCCTGTGCTCTGCAACAAGAGAAGCCACCTCAATGAGAAGCCCATGTACCACAACGAAGAGTAGCCCCCACTCTCCGCAACTAGAGAAAGCCAGGGCATGGCAACGAAGACCCAATGCAGCCAAAGATAAATAAATTAATTTTAAAAAAATAAATAAAAAGAAGAGATGACTAGACAAAGGTCACACAGCTAATATATTTGTTGAGCAGGGTGTTGAATCCAGTTCTTCCCTCTTGATGTTTGGAGGTCTTATTGTATTATATGGTCACATATTGCCATATAGCTATGTACTCATTTTCTGATCCAAAATATAGCTCCAATCCAAAATATAGCTCCTTATAACTTCAGCATAATAAGGGTAATTCTCAAAATCATTTCCAGGGGTTTGTAAAAGCTATGTGAAACAATAATCAAAGCAAAGAACGGATACTCCGATTTATGTTTCTTAAAGAAATTTTGATTTTTTTAAAGAATGCTGCATGCTTTTGACTGTGTTTGATCTCACCCATCTCAGGAATTTGCTCCTGGTATTTACTAGCAAATATGTGGAAGGCTAGAAGCACTGTTACAAATATAATATTTATAGCCGTACTCTGCTGATCCCTAAATATGGGCTGCAGATCAGACCAGCAAAATGTTCAACATTAAGCATTCGAGGATGGCAGGAAGCCCTCAGTCATTGCTGCAAAGATCATTTATCACTCACTGTAATAGCTTTTAGTTCTTAGTATGGTAGACAGGACAGTGAACTGACTGTGGAGTCAAAGAGAAGTAAGTTTGTAATTTTCCTCTGCTGCTTACTAACTAGCTGAGTAAACTTGGAAAAGTTACTTCTTAAGTCTTTGTTACTTTATATGTAACAAAGGATGATGTAACTGAGGATAATATTTCTACATCACCATGTTCCTGCAAACGCATTGATGTGTTTTGCTGTTTCTATCTTCCTCATGCAATCTCTGAACTCCTATAATGTTTATTCTCATTTTTCTCATTATGGGCATTTTTGTTTCCCCCTTATTGGATTGTAGTTCTGTGTGTATAAACACATAAGCTCATGCAAGCTTCCTCCACTATCTAGTAAACAGTTTCTCAACCTTGACATTACTGACATTTTGGGCTGAATAACTGTTGTGTCCTGTGCATTGGGTGTTCTGTCCTTAGCAGCATTCCTGAAATCTACTGGATGCTAGTAACAGTTGCTCCCCCTCACTCTCCAGTTTAACAACCAAAAATATCTTCAAACTTTGCAGAATGTTCCTTGGGGGGCAAAATCACTCCAAGCAGAGAACCAGGGATCTAGCACAGTGCTGCATATAATGCAAAGCACACCAGCCCTAGATCAAGAAGTCTCTGCAAGGAAGAAGACAAGGTTGCCCACTCTCACCACTATTATTCAACATAGTTTTGGAAGTTTTAGCCACGGCTATCAGAGAAGAAAAAGAAATAAAAGGAACCCAAATTGGAAAAGAAGAAGTAAAACTATCAATATTTGCAGATGACATGATACTATACACAGAGAATCCTAAAGGTGCTACCAGAAAACTGCTAGAGCTAATCAATGAATTCGGTAGAGTAGCAGGATACAAAATGAATGCACAGAAATCTCTTGCATTCCTATACACTAATGATGAAGAATCTGAGAGAAATTAAGGAAACACTCCCATTTACTATTGTAACAAAAAGAATAAAATACTTAGGAATAAACCTACCTAAGGAAACAAAAGACCTGTATGCAAAAAACTATAAGACACTGATGAAAGAAATTAAAGATGATACAAACAGATGGAGAGATATACAGTGTTCTTGGATTGGAAGAATCAACTTTGTGAAAATGACTATACTACCCAAAGCAATCTACAGATTCAGTGCAATCCCTACCAAACTACCAATGGCATTTTTCACAGAACTAGAACAAAACATTGCACAATTTTTATGAAAACACAAAAGACCCTGAAGAGCCAAAGCAATCTTGAGAAAGAAAAACGGAGCTGGACAAATCAGACTCCCTGACTTCAGACTATCCTACAAAGCTACAGTAATCAAGACAGTATGGTACTGGCACAAAAACAGAAATACCAATCAATGGAACAGGATAGAAAGCCCAGAGACAAACCCATGCACACATGGTCACCTTATTTTTGATAAAGGAGGCAAGAGTATACAGTGGAGAAAAGACAGCCTCTTCAATAAGTGGTGCTTGGAAAACTGGACAGCTACAGGTAAAAGAATGAAATTAGAACACTTCCAAACACCATACACAAAAATAAACTCAAAATGGATTAAAGACCTAAATGTAAGGCCAGACACTATCAAACTCTTACAGGAAAACATAGGCAGAACACTCTATGACATAAATCACAGCAAGATCCTTTTTGACCCACCTCCCAGAGAAATGGAAATAAAAACAAAAATAAACAAATGGGACCTAATGAAACTTCAAAGACAAACTTCAAAGACAAAAAGACAACCCTCAGAATGGGAGAAAATATTTGCCAACAAAGCAGCTAACAAAGGATTAATCTCCAAAATATACAAAAGCAGCTCATGCAGCTCAATATCAAGAAAACAAACAACCCAATCCAAAAATGGGCAGAAGACCTAAACAGACATTTCTCCAAAGAAGATAGACAGATTTCCAACAAACACATGAAAAGATGCTCAACATCACCAATCATTAGAGAAATGCAAATCAAAACTACAATGAGATATCACCTCACACCAGTCAGGATGGCCATCATCAAAAAATCTACAAACAGTAAATGCTGGAAAGGGTGTGGAGAAAAGGGAACCCTCTTGCACTGTTGGTGGGAATGTCAATTGGTACAGCCACTATGGAGAACAGTATGGAGGTTCCTTAAAAAAGTAAAAATAGAATTACCATATGACCCTGCAATCCCACTAATGGGCATATACCCTGAGAAAACCATAATTCAAAAAGAGTCAT
>NW_006785225.1:4836327-4850301 GCF_000442215.2 Lipotes vexillifer | reverse complement strand
TGTGAGGGCTAATTTGAAAATTCCCCGGGGAAATTTTAAAAAAAAATAAAAATTTTTTGGGAAAAAAAAAAAAAAAAAAAAAAAAAAGAGTCATGTATCACAATGTTCATTGCAGCACTATTTACAATAGCCAGAACAAGGAAGCAACCTAAGTGTCCATCGACAGATGAATGGATAAAGAAGATGTGCCACACATATACAAAGGAATATTACTCAGCCATAAAAAGAAATGAAATTGAGTTATTTATAGTGAGGTGGATGGACCTAGAGTCTGTCATACAGAGTGAAGTAAGTCAGAAAGAGAAAAGCAAATACTATATGCTAACACATATATGTGGAATCTAAAGAAAAAATGGTTCTGATGAACCTAGGGGCAGGACAGGAATAAAGACGCAGACGTAGAGAATGGACTTGAGGACACGGGGAGGGGGAAGGGTAAGCTGGGACAAAGTAAGAGAGTAGCATTGACATATATATACTACCAAATGTAAAATAGATAGCTAGTGGGAAGTAGCTGCATGACACAGGGAGATCAGCTCAGTGCCTTGCGACCACCTAGAGGGGTGGGATAAGGAGGTTGGAGGGAGACGCAAGAGGGAGGGGATATACGTATGCATATAGCTGATTAAGTTTGTTATACAGCAGAAACTAACATGACTGTAAAGCAATTATACTCCAATAAAGATGTTAAAAAAAAAAAAGTCTCTGCAAGAAACTCCAAATTTAGTGCAGCTGAAATTGGATTCATCTTCTTCCCTTCTCCCTAAAACTGTTCCTATCCCTTCATTTCTGATAACTACTAATTGCACAGTTATCCATGGATCAATCTAGGCAGAAACTTGAGACACATCCTTGCCTACATTTTTGCCAGTTTTATGTTGTTTCTGTATACTAAAAATAAAATTAAAAAAAAAACACCCGTCTCAAGTCAACCCCCTCTTTTCTACCCTGGCTCCTTCATTTTTAAATAAATATTTACAGAGGGACAGTTACATTGAATGTATATTATATGTAGTCTGTCCTATGCATAACTACACCTTGAATAAACAAGATCATGACCTAAGCCATGAGATAAACTAAGAACTAAAAATGAAATTTCCAAGGACTGTACATGTATGGAATGTTGTATAGGAAAATTTTAAGAATTTTTAAAAATTAGAAATTCCTCTCCTCATCTCATCTGTCATCTCTCTGCCACCAGAGAGACGCTACCACTCAATACCATGTCTCAGCATAGTGAGTGATTACACTAATGTCACTTTAAGACACCCCAAAGTAGTGTTGTTGGTACAAACACATGGGTCAGCTATATTAATCTTACAACAGGCAGATTCTAGTACTTTGGTGATTTGACAAATTTAGTGGCATTTGCTCAGAATGAGGTCAAAAGAAATCACCTATAAGATTTTACTTAATTGAGATAGAATGATTAATTTGCTTTAATATTATACAATTAAAATTCACAGAATAAAAGAGGTAATTTCTGTGTGAACATGTGTGTATGCATGTTTGAGAGAGACCAACCATTAAACAATATTGTCATCCTCATATTTTTTTCTCTGAATGAAAGGCCTCTGTTTCTTTTGAACTCAATCACTTTGTTTACTTTTCTGAATAGAAATAAAACTAAAATAACTGCCCTTTGGAAATGAGAAATTAAAGCTCATCACAGATGGTGGGTGTCTCCTCTTGTCTGGTCATCTGGCTGATTTTGAACAAATCCCTATTTAATTCCTTTCTCCTGGAAAATTTCTAATCAAACCTTGGAAAATCAACTCCATCAAACATCACCCACCGCACTTCCTACTTCGAAGGGTATAAAAAGATGAAGGTAGAGGAATTCATGACCTTGAAATGTAAGCAAAACACCATCTAATAACCACTGTAGAGAACAGAATCTTCACTTCCACAGAACAGGTGGCAAAACAATTACAGATGTGCAGCTGTTTTATGCCATCAAATTCTCCATGGAAAAGCCAGAGGTGATTGTTATGTAAAAAATGTGTTTTATCTCCACAGAATATATTTAATAAAACTGTGAGGTATGTAAATGTGCCAGCCAGAGGTAGAATCATTTTGAAATTTGACTATAGTTTTGTTTATATTAAGAAATTACACTTATTAGCGTAAATCATCTAAACGATAAATTAGCATAATAGAAACATCTCTGTAATAAAAACCTGCCATTCTATTACCACATAGCTTTATTTCTATGAGACTTTATTAGCAATGAATATCAAGCAGGCCAGGAGATGTAATATATTGCCTAATGTGGTATCGTGGAATAGAAAACATACTCCATGAATATGCAAACTCTATTTCCGTACATAAAAAATTGCTCTATAAATATATGTCCAGCATCACCAACATGGTGGCTGTTATACTATTTTCTTAGCACACCTCATCCTACATATACCTGTAATTATAATATATTCAAAATGAATCTTCGCTATTTAGGAAATGAAACGATAAATGAAGAAATGTGTGGGGGGGGCTTACCATGGACACTGCATTATGAAAGATATTATAGAAGAAGGTGGGTAGGAAGAATGGGAGAAAGGAAAAAAAAAAAACAGGCTGGAGAAGAGAGAGTGAAGAACTAAAAGAAGAAAGTGAAACATTTCTCCTTGAAGCCTTAATTTAACCCTTGAGTTTAGCATGTAATTCCTACTGCAAAGATAAAGAACAGAGGCCCAGATAAATGAGGTCTTGCCTGTAGTTACCCAGTAGGTTTGAGTTTGAATTCAGTCCTGATTATGAGTTGCCTGCTCATTAGCGTCTTGGAGAGAGAGTGGGAAAGGGCAGGGAAACTGGAGAAACAGTTTCGGAAGTCGGAACTTTCACATCCACCAGAGCATCCCTGCTACCATCTATTATCTATATCAGAATTCTGTACACTTTTGTGTTTGAAAAGAAGTTTGGAAACCACTGCACTAATGTGTCCACACCTCTTGTTCTCTATGGTATATAGTTTCATCAGTATGGCAGAACCAAACCACCTAGAACACTAAAAACTGCAATAAATGTTTCCATAAGGGTGAAATGAGATCCTTGTAAAGCTCGAAGATGTTGGTAAGGAAGCTTGGTGAGGAAAGACTGAAGAAGGTGAGACTTGCCCCAAGTCCTGAAACATGGGTTAGAATAGAAAGAGGGAAAGGATTAGCTGATACAATTGTGAAACCACTTCCAATGTGTGAGTTTTTCCCCACACCAAGCTATTTTCCAGCACCAGCTCAGTGTCCTACAATTCGGCTCAATCCTGACACAATCTACCTGGAGGGAGCATCAGGTCCCATAGGTTAAGGGCTCAGTTCTACAACAACACCCCCACCCGCTTCAGATGCCCTTTGCAAGTCCAGGTTGTCACTGGGCTTCTGACCAATTAGTTGTAGATTGAAGGTTTCCACCACTCCCTCCTTGGGTTAATTAATTTGCTAGAGCAGCTCACAGAACTCAGAATGTTTATTTACTCACTAGATTATCAGTTTATTATAAAAGGGTATATATAACTCAGGAATAGCCAGAGGAAGAGATGCATAGGGCAAGCTATGTGGGAAGAGGCGCTCTGAGCTTCCATGCCCTCTCTGAGCACGCCACTCTTCCTGAACCTCCACGTGTTCACCAACCTGGAACCCTTCCTTTGTTTTTTATGGAGGCTTCATTACATAAGCATGATTGATTAAATCATTGGCCATTGGCAATTGAGCTTATTATCTAACCCCTCTCCACTCCCCAAAACCTGGCTGGGACTGCAACTTCCAACCTTCTAATCACAGTGCTGGCTTCACTGGCTAACAGCCCTCATCCTTTGGTACTTTCCAGAAGTCAACTCACTGACACTACAAAAGACACCTTTATTGCTCTCAGCTCTCATCACAGGAAATTCCAAGGGTTCTAGGAGCTTTGTGCCAGAAAAAGGGGCAAAGACAAATATATATATTTCTCATTGTAAATCACAATATCACAGCTGATGAGGGAGAAGCTTTCTGATTCCAGGAACTCAGATTTTCTAGCCAAGTAACACTAAGTTTCACTAGGAAAGTGTCTTCTCTGGGAATGAGAGGAGTAGTTAGGAGTATTTGTTTATGCAGAATACTGCAGACTGAATGTGTCCTGCCCATCCCAAATTCCTGTATTGAAACATAATCCCCCAAGTGATATATCTGGAAGTGGGGCCTTTGGGAGATGATTAGGTCATGAGTGTGGAGACCTCATGAATGAGATTAGTGCCCTTATAAAGGAGACTCCAGAGAGCTCCCTTGTCCCTTCTATAATGTTAGGACATGGCAAGAAGACTGTGTCTATGAAGCAGGAAGCATGCCTCACCATAACACCAAATCTGCAAGTACCTTGACCATGGACTTCCCAGTCTCCAGAACTATGAGCAGTAAATTTCTATAGTTTGTAACTCACTCAGTCTATGGCATCATGTTATAGCTTCCTGAATGGACTAAGATTATTGAAAGGTGCTAGGGAGTAATAACAACATTGATATTTGGAACAGACCAGGGTCGTCCACTATCGAGAAAATGTCTGAGAATAGGTGTTTACTACCTCACAACTAAGCCATTTTGAATGGTTCTAATATTATTGTATTAATGTAGTTCAATTTAATAAGTACTATATGTTATGAAAGGCTTCCTTATATAAAACAAAAATCAGTCAAAGGCCCCTAATCCATTTGGAGGGACTGTAAACCACTGGTTGATACTCTCTTGCTCCAACTCTGACCTCCAAAGTTCCCACTCTCTGAGAATGGCGATGCCCCTCTCTGCTTCTGCCCCCCATTCTGGTCGCACTTTTCTGTTGGTGGGATACAGGGGTTAATAGCACAGACAGTAGAGTTAAATTGTCTGGTTACAAATCTCATTTTCAACACTAATCCTTGACTTTGGGCACTTATTTAATTATTGTGCCTCCATTTCCTCCTATGAAAATAAAGGTAATCACAAACATCTCAGTAGTGGGTAGTGACATATGAGTGAGATGGTGCAGGTGAGTGTTGATTCCAAGCCTGTCACAGCACACATACTTGCTGAATGATAGTTGTTGTTTCTGTTAAAACTGGTACAAGACCTGTCATATTATATAGGATTTAAATTTAGTTCTTGTTTTCTCTTGGGCCAGAGACTTCTTACAAAGCCTATCAACGTAGTACTTTCCTCCCCTTCTATTTTCTAAAGACAAAAAGGGAGTAAGAAGGGGCTAATTTCCCTGGAAATAAAATCAAGCAGCTTTTTCTCCACTGAATGGTTAAGTGCCTTTTCAGTCTAACCACTTTGTGTTGCTTAATGTAGGAAATTAGAGAGTTGATGAGATGCCATAAACTTCCATATTCTTTCTTGCTGCACATAAAACTGTGTCTCCACCATGAATCAGGTAATCTTAAGTTAGCTGCATTCAGAGTTCAGCAAGATGCAAAAAAATAACTCTTTGCGTGCCAACTATAGCAGAATTACTCTGAAAGTAAGTTAGCAGGAATACTCATCTAGCATTATTTCTGTTTCCTGGGATCATGCACGACCTCTGTTTTTATTATGCTTCTTTGTAACTTTGATTGTCAAAGATGAATTACACCTGTGCAGTGTAAAAAGCAGTGAAGTGATGTGATTAAGATATGGGTACTGGGATTATACTGCAAGATCCACGTTTTGGCTGCTCCCCTCATTAATTTGTGACCTGAGCAACATTACGTAACCCCTGGACCCACAATTTCCCCATCTAGGAATCTTAATAGTATCTACTTTGAGGGATATTGAAAAGTTTAAATAAAATACACAAAAAAGGTTTAGTACCATGTCTGACACACATACACACACTCACGCACATAGACAATTCATCTGGTAAATGTTAGTTATTGTTGCTATTAAGGTCACATTCTAGGGAAAGGAGCAGAGAGCCTGGATTCCAAGAGGACACAAAGATCTCTACAGAATCTCAATAGGATGGGCAGTGTGCAAGTTACATATGCTCTGCTGAGAGTGTAGAACAGAAGAACAGGGAAAGAACATACATTTACAGAACGCTTCACACGTGCTGGGCATGGACTCTACTTCACAATTCTTATTTCACTTGCATACCTTTTATAAATTTGGCAAGTCAGCAAACTGAAACTCTAAAATATTAATTTACCAGAGGTCACAGAGCTAAGATGAGAGCCAAAGTTTGTTTAGCAATAAAATCTATGCTTTTCATACTTCACCATACTTCCTCTATTTATCCTGTCTAGAGAAACGTGGGCAAAGTTTCACACACCTAAAATAAATGAACTTTAGTCATGGCTTGAATGGTCATAACATCGCTGACAGGATGATAATGAGGCTGACTCTTCAAATATATATATTGTCTTTTTAAAGGCCATCCTTTTATCTAAGATTATTTATCTAGTATTTTGTGATGTCAAATGTGCTTTCTTCAAGAAAAAGATGGTGGTAGAAGATACCAGATGGTAGATTGTTTCCTTCTCCTTAGTATCCACTATATTTGGCCAACCTCTGCTAGTTTCCATACTCGCTCGCCCTTTTTTTTTTTTTTTTTTACTAACGTTACAGCTTATTGTTTGGAATCTCAAATTCTTTCTCCTTGTAACACATATTATACTTTCTTTCCTTTACACAATGCATGAGAGGAGGACATGTTTCCCTTAGTAAGATGGAAGTAATAGCGAAATCAGTTTTGAGCAATGACATTGGAAAAAAACGGTGATTATTAGAATTTTGAGGGGGCAATGAATGCACAGCCTAAAAAAAATAAACCGGTGATATTTATTCTTTTATGTTTGGTTCAGTATGAGAGATGGAGGGAGAGGAAGGGGTGGTGGGAAGGGGAAGAGAGAAATGGAGGGAGGGAGGGAGGCAGGGGGAGAGAGAGAGGGAGAGGGAGAGGGAGAGAGAGAGAGAGAGAGAGAGAGAGAGAGAGACAGACAGAAATAGGCACGCAAGACATGAGAGACAAAAATGGATGTTGAAAGTAATGTGACCATGAAACCATGGAGAGGTATAGGAAGGAGGGGGAATAGGTTAAAGTCCGGACTTAGCATAACATAGTATCAAGGCTCAAGAGGTCAGGATTCCAACATAAATCTTGTAAGAACTAGCTTTGTGATTGTAAAGTGTCACAGTGGATTTCAATTAGCTGGCAGTTTGCTAATCAATCTCCAGATACATACATTCTATCCAGATTGGCATCACATCTCAGTGAGTCAAGAGCTTGCATTTATTTGTTTAACTTTTGCACATGTACTTTTGAATCGTCATGTACTTCAACAACATATAATGCAAGAAGAAAGTGCCTGCATTTCAAAGGCTTAACAGCTGGGGCATTTGAACTCCTCATGCCCAGAGTGACATTCCTTATCTCCCAGGGCAATGTGATGCCATGTCCCACATCTCAGGGGAAAGCAACATTCTGAGTGTGGTCAGAAACACGAATAACACATCTTCCTAAGAGACAACATGTTTTCAGCACTGTTGCTCTGAGTAGGCTACCCTTGCCCTGAGTAGATGAGTATGTTATGCTATTTGGTCCTATTATGACAAAAACAGCAATTTAATTCAGATTCAGTTGACCATTAGATTCAATAACGGTGGTGGCACTGAATTTTCAGTATGAGTGGCACTGACAGTACCTGAAATGGAGTACTGTAAATATTACTGCTGGGAGGTTGCTGCAACAGCTGCTCAGTTGTTCTGTAAATGTCTCTTTCCTCAAGGGAGGGCTTCCTGTCTGACAGTTTTACAATGCTTCTATGTCCAGGGGACAAAAACTAGATTTCCTTGGAAAATCGCAATAGAGACAATTGTGATTTTCTGGCAGTTGCATAAAATGTATAGAAGCTTCTAATTTCACATTCAAATTTGAAAGTGAAAGGCTCACTCCTTCTTTGAAAAGCATTATTTCAGTGGGAACTCTCCCAAGTAAGTAACTAAATGTTATTTTTCTATAAATAAGACAGGGTCTAAACACTTGGCTCAAATACGACAAGGTTCTGTGCTCCATCCTTTGGGACAACCAAAGTAGGTTGTGTATCTTTTATATTTAAGCAGCATCTTCTCTGAATTGCACTTTATTAATTTCTACCAGTTTGTGGTTACTTTACTATACTTTATAATAATCTCTCCCTGATATTTAATAAGAAGCACTATTGTGTTTATGGAAACAAACTCATTTATTTTACAGTGATCTCCTCACAGCTGAGACCTGCTAAAGTCTCCCAGTGTGTGGCCCTACAACACAGGAGCATATATTTGTAAGGATTGTTAATGTTACTGTGATTTAGATGGAACACTGCCTGATAAGACAAGTTGCCGTATATGTTAAGCACAGCTACCCTAGGTAAGGATTTTGCGTGACAACGGGAAAAAATACTATATGCTACAGAAAAAAAATTTTTTTGATGATGCCAACAGAACTTGTTCCAAAATGCAACATTCTCTCAATTGCCCTTGTTTTTTTTGTTTTGTTTTTTGTTTTCTTGTATATGGCTTTATAGACACACTTCTTGTGGTATTTGACCAGTCCAAAAGCCAAAGTCACTTTTTTCTCTAGGTACTAATCACTTCAGTTTCTTTGATAGGAGTACTTTCCTGACAAGCAGTTTTGTACTGGTGTGCCCAACACCTGGGCATGGTGCTCTGGAGTGTACTAAATGAGTATATTCTACTATTTGAACTAATTATGACATAAACAGTTATTTAATTCACATTCAGTTAACCATTAGCCTACAACCATTATTTCTTGCAGTTTACAATTAGGAAATGGGGAAAGTGCTAGTCTTCTGGGGCTATAAATGTAAAGTATAAGCTTAGGGTGAGTATTACCATGCTCTTAAAACATAAAAACCCTGCTTCTTTAATGAAATGTATGCTCTTAAGATCCTTGCAAGGGTTTTGGCTCTCTGAAACATTCTATGAGACATCACCTTAGATCTTTCTGAGGTTTTAACAGTGGGTCTTACATTTCCATCCTGGAATTGATCTTGGTCCAGAGAACCTTTCTTTATTTGAGAACCCACTGCTGTCTGAAAGACTGTTCTGGATACTTTATATATCCTTCAAATTATACTTGGGAACTGAACAGTTTATTCTTTAGTCCATCTCTGTCTTATTTTATTACAGAAGGCAGATGGCACCTTCTCTATTCCATCTGGAAATACCCATCACTATCTCATCAAGTTAATTAAGTACATTTCATAATTTCCACATTACTCAAGGTGACAGTTTTACTAAATTTTCTGCAACTTCATAAACTGTCTCCTTTCCTACAGCTTTTTGTATTATTTTCTTCCCAGTCTTCCAAGCCTTGACCATCAAGGTCCTTCCAGCTTTCATTAAAGGTTTCCTCAAGGCTTTGACTGCTTCTGCTTCGTCCCAAAGCCAATGTTACAGGGTTTAGATTTTTATTATGTATAGTATAGAATAGTTGGCAATAGTATAGTACTATATACAATATGCAATATTTTATAGGACTTTACTTCCAAGTTCAAAATTTATATTTGCTTAGTATTGCCTAACTACCTACCCTAGGACTTAGTGACAGAAGACAACAACTCTACAATGATCATGGATTCTGTGGGACAGGAATTTGGACTCAGCACAATGATGTGGCTTATTTCTGCTTCATGATGTCTGGAACCTCAGCTGTTAAGACTCAATGATTAGGGGTAAAAACATCTGAGGCGTCTTGACTCACATGTTTGGCTGTTGACTAGGATCTCAGCTGGGCTTGTAAACCAGAGTGTCTGCAGATGAACTTTGTATGTGACATGGAGACCTCAGACAAGTTGGACTTCTTAGTTGGCTCTAAAAGCAAGTATTCCAAAAGCCATGTTGGCTTTTATAAACCAACCATTGAAATTACCTAGTGTCATTTTCACCATACTCTATCGGCCAAAGCAGACACAAATCCAACCAGGTTAAAGAAAAAATGATGTATACCCAATCTCTCAACGGAAAGAGGGTCAAGCTAACTTTATAGAAGAGTAGGTGGGATGGAAGATACTGTTGCATTTGTCTTTGGAAAATATATTGAACACATTGGCTAACACAATGCCACATTTTTATGGTATCATTCTTGTATTACACAAAGCAAAAATACACATTTCCCCCATTATCCTACATTAAGTATATTTTAATTTTGAATGAAAAAATAATAAACCTCTATACATTACTTTTTGTATGAATCATAACCCATGTTCCCATCGCTGTTTTAGACCTACACACTCATTTTACGTATGAGTAAGGTAAGTTGCAGAGAAGCAAAGAGACTTGACTGTGGTCACGTAGCACTAACATTAAAATTCACATTTTAACTCGGTTCAATGGTCCTTCAATTAAGGCAACTAGCCTCTCATCTGAGCTACTTATTAGAATATTTTCATGGTAAGAAGTATTTTCCAAACAACTTTATAAATGATTCGATTCCAAAGTGATTTCATATGAATAACCAAAACAAGACTATAACAATGGGAAAATATGAAGTAACTTCATTTGAATGAACAACTTGTTATGTCCGTGTTTGAAAATTCTCTTTTCAAAGAAAATAATGACTTTGGTTTAGTAGTGATTAAGATATGTGTTGATGTTTTCTAAGGGCAGTAAGGCATCAGAAATCCCCATTTCAGGAAGTGTGAATTGGAGTTAAAAAAATTAAATTGCCATTAGATATTCAGACATCAAGAAAAACTTTAATGATGAATCTCTTCTTAGATATCTACTATAGGAAAAAGCATTTATGTCAAGCTGTCATTTAGTCTTTCTCAATCTTTTAAAATACCAACACAGAAAAATCTATCCATTGGCTATTAATTCCTATGACTAGAGAACCAAGTTAATGGGTCCAAAGTTAACGAAGAGGAAGAAAACTGAGAGGATAAGATTATTTCTATCATCCTAGATTACTGGTTCTACAACTGACCTTTCAACATTAGCCAGATATCTCATAAAGCATGAACTTGTGAGTTAAAAGACTTTGATGCAAGGAAAATTACTTAAGATAAAATATAGGGCTTCCCTGGTGGCACAGTGGTTGGGAGTCTGCCTGCCGATGCAGGGGACGTGGGTTCGTGCCCCGGTCCGGGAAGATCCCACATGCCGCAGAGTGGCTGGGCCCGTGAGCCATGGCTGCTGAGCCTGTGCTCTGCGGCGGGAGAGGCCACAGCAGTGACAGGCCCGTGTACCGCAAAACAAACAAACCAACAAACAAAAACAATGAGAGAAAAAAATTTATAGTTATCTTAAATGATGTAAACATTTCGTTGATGAAATTCAACAACCATTTATGATAAAGTATCATAGCAAGCCAAAACTAGAAGGAATTTTTTTAAAAAAAAAAAAAAAATTTAAAATAAATAAATAAATAAATACTATACGAACAAACCTAAAAAATCTATTCTCATAAAAAACATGTATTGAGACTCTATAATGTCAACCTTTACTATTGATGAAGATGAAATTTAAAACTTCTTCAAGTTATCTCTTGGTTATAGCAAAGTTAACCAACAGATAATTGATAATCTCTTAGCACACAATATAGGGAACACACACACACAATTTTCCTTTTACTTCTTGAAGCGATTATAGAAACTGATATCAAAAGGAGCTAGAAATTAATAAAACTTTTGAATCAAGCACTTATTATCCCCTATCTATATATATATATAAATAGATTGATCTATTTATTTACCTTTATGTCTACTTATCTATAAAAATTAAATGTGCCAATATTCTTTAATGGTCATCTTTCTTTGGGGAATTTAATATATAAGGGAAAAGCTTAAAAGAAACAAAAAATTATAATTGTGACCAATATACATATAGTGTGTGTGTGTGTATGTGTATGTGTGTAAAAACAAACTAAATGAAAATGAAAATGAAGTGGTACTAGTTACTAGGTAATAAATGTTGGAATATAACCAGAGAACAAAACTGGAAAGCAGTATACAAAATTGAAAATGCTTGAATAATATATGATGGTTGGGGTTATGCGTACTTTTTAAATTCTATTTTCCTTCAATGTTACTATAATATAAAGTACTAAATTTTGAGAATTTTGTGGGGATTTGTGGCAAAGAATATAACTCACTTTTTGGGAGAACTACCAGAAACCAATTTCTCTCTTTGGAGACCAGTGAAGTTCATGTTGAGGCTTAGAACTGCTACTGCCATTTGGCCATCCTAAGTGACTTCAACCTGTAGGATGAAGATGACACCATGGAATGGTAAGTGTGAGGATAAAAAGAAACTATTTTTTTAATGCCACTGTATCAAAATAATATTGAACAGTGGTAATCATCTATATGTGAAATATCTAAGTGACTTAATTTATTATTTGGGCAGAAGTGTTGACACCACTCTATGTTCCATGAGTAGATGCAGATTTATATAATCAAAATAGAGTACACAGGTGCCCATCCACTACCAGCCCTTCAGCTCCTGACATTTCCATGACAATAGGAATTAGTTTAAGAATAAGTAAGGTTAATCAATTAGGCCAATGCAACATGAAGAAGGTTTCCCGAAAGATGCCGGACCTCTAGTGTCTTCTCATTCTCTGCTTCTTAAGTTGTCTGAGATGCCAACTGCCAAGTATCCATCACCCAATAAGTGAGACCTGGTTACTTCAATCTGGGGCACATCAATTTTCTTGGGCCTTTTTCACATTTTTCCCCATGCAACACTGTTCTTCAAATGCAAGTGATTTTTCACTCATATTTATGCTGAGTGTGCTTCTACTCTCTTCTGGATGGGCCTTGTTATTTTGTCTCCTACTGTCCCTTTCCAATTTGTCTCAGGTGTAACCCTCTGTAGTAATTCTAAAATGAAGCTGTATTTTTGCATGTTTCTGAGGTGAGTGGAGAATACTGCTGTTGCTTGTGTCCTATACCTACTATTTTGATTTCACTGGTCTCAGGTGTAGACTGGGCACATGGATGTTTAAAGCACTCTAGGTTGAGAACTACTCCCCTACTGGAACCGCGTGTTTTAGTTTTCTGCAGATAGGGTTCTCTTCCCTGGTTGGGGAATCCTCCACAATGTGGGAGATTCGGACTGCAGATATGTCAAAGGACTTGTCATGGGATTTCATTTTGTCCTAATGCCTCCATGGAAATCATGTTTGGTATGCATACTACTGGTGGTATTCGAGACGGTTTTACATACATAAATAGACAAATACATAAATACACATACATATATATTCATTTGTAACAATTAATACATATCTCACATCTGACTCTCTCACAGTCTGCAAGAATCATTTTTCTAACAGAAATACTAACCATAATAATTAATGTTACTCTCCTGCTTAGAGAGCTTTGTTGCTTCCCCATAACATTTCCATCAAAAATTCAAACCCTTTCTTAAGTTCATATCCAGGAAGTTTAGAATCTGACGCTTTTTTAAAACTTAAGCTTCATTGCCTGAAACTCTTCCACACTAGGTCTTGTCTCAAGACATATCAGCGAGCAACAGTGCCCTTCATAAGGACGACTTCTTGAAGAAAATTTTTCTTCTTGGGTCCTTACCAAACTAAATGTAGAAAGTGGTATTTGTGGTGTTTATGAAGAATAAAAAAAGTTGCTATCTCTCAGGAAAGGTGACAACAGCAGAGGGTCCCTGGGTTGCATCTGAAGCATACTAATGTCAGGGAAAAGAAGTGCTCCTTCCTTGGGTCTTTGACAGTCATGGCAAATTTCAGCATTACATGTTCAGAGCCAGACGCTGTCTTCATCTGTTTGGCAGAGACGAAGAGAAGCTGTGGAAGGGCTGCCAAGTTTTTAACAGAGGGGCTTTCAGATCCAGAGCAGGGACCCTCCTGGACCAGTGGGTCCAGCCCGCCAACTTCATTCCCAAGGACTTGGCAGGCTGTGAACTGTCCTCATTAAAATCCAGTTTGGGGCTTCCCTGGTGGCGCAGTGGTTGAGAGTCCGCCTGCCGATGCAGGGGATACGGGTTCGTGCCCCGGTCTGGGAAGATC
>NW_006785225.1:4833826-4836056 GCF_000442215.2 Lipotes vexillifer | reverse complement strand
CATACCGCAAAAAAAAAAAAAAAAAAAAAAAAAAATCCAGTTTGGATCATGGCATTTTTTCATTCCCACCCAGCTGGTAGCCAAGGAAAAATACAGATAATAGGAGATACCACACACATAAAGACAGACAGACACACACACACACACACAGACACACACAGACACCCTGCAAACCAAAAATTTTAACTACAAGTAGGCAAAACATCAAACTCATTTTTAGTCGTTGTCAACAGAATGCTATCTAGGTAGCTTCATGCCCCCAGAGCCTTCCTTTAATCATCTTCTGGCTTTTTTTTTTTTTTTTTCCTTTTTTTCTTGCTGCCCTAATTATTCCCCACTTTTACTATTCCCCCTACTGGCTTTAATTAAACTTTCAGCTTGTTTCAGCTTGTTTGCCAGGCAGGTTCCCTTTCACTTTCAAAGCCCAGCCCAATTCTTGTGTCTAGGCAGTCAAGGTTATCAAGGAAGTCTGTCAGATCCTTGCTTCCTCAGGAGTTTCTCTCATCCTCTCTCTGTGATTTCTGCGATTAGTCAATATGAGCTCAGCTCCAAGGAGAGCTCTGTTTTCCGAGATTAGAGAGGCTGATGTTCTGCACACATTTTTCTCCCTTGTCACTTCCTCTCCTCATTCCCCCTCTAATTGAAATGTAGTTTCATTACATTTTGATTCTGCAAAATCTATTTAATCTTCTCTTTAGTCTTCTGTGGTCTTTATACTCCTGGAGGAAATAGCTACCATGAGTTCTGGGATGTTGAGTGAGCTGCTGAGGCCTTTGGGAAAGTAAGAGTTATTTTTATTATTGGTACAATCCTGTTTTGCTCCCTGTTCACGCTCATTATAATGCCACAATCACAAAGCTATTGCTAAGGTCATGAAAGGCGTTCCATTAAGAAAACTACATGTTTAGGTTTTATGTTCTTCATCAAGTGAAATCTGCTAAGGCTAAATTCTAATGGGGATTGTTTCATGATGAACCTATCTTTCTTTAGGAGTGTTGAGGGATGACTTTAGGGAAAATGTTGATTGTCAAATGAGAATGATAGAAAATGTCTTGCAGTTTTTTTGAATGAAACATTCATTTGTTCATTCCAAGTATATTTATTAAGCATTCCAGTGGCAGGCACAGTAATAGGCATTAAAATTAGAGAATATGAAGCCATTCCTCCTTTTAAGGAATGTTGGGAAATAGATACATAGAAACTTAATTACAACGTGGTATGGTAGGTACTGAAATAGAGGTATGCAGGTGGAGATAGTAGTATAGGCAAGTCAGAAAGATGATCAATGGACCAGAAATTTTGAGAGGATCCCTGAATGATAAAAAATTAGATGAGAACACATGAAAGTGAAGAAATCACAGTCTCGGATATTTACCAGAGAAACCTGGTGCAGAATGAGTTGTGTGTGGAGAACTCAAAGCCTACAGTTAAGAGACTGAAAAGTGGGGGGAGTTAAAGACAAGAAAATAAGCCCCAAATAGAGTCACTTAAGCTAAGCTCCACATCTCACCAAACTGAGATTTAACTTACAGTTTCAGCTCTCTCAGAAATGGAATCTTAAACTAGTATATCAGGAATTCCCTGATCAGCATTAGCTAGGTAAACTGCCTGAGAAACTCCTGCCATTCCCTATAAGGAAAGTAACCTTGTAATAACCAATCCACTTTTTTGCCGAGTACAACTTCCTTTTTTCTGTTCCTTTCTGCTTATAAAATCTCTTGCCTTACACAGCTCTTCAGAGATCCTTTCTATTCGTCAGACTGGATGTTGCCTGATTTGTGAACTGCTAAAAAAAGCCATTAAGATCCTTAAAATTTGCTCACTTGAATTTTTGTTCTTTAACAGAGGCAATAGGACATCCCGAACATAATTAAAAGAGGAGCTATGCTAGGAGCAGTGAAGATGCAGGCACCATTGCTTTCTCCTATGACTAATGTGAGTGTGGGCCCCAGGACCAGTCAGGCAGGACAGTGTCCCCAAAAAACTAATGATTCCAAGGCATGGCAAATCTTTTCACATAGAAGAAAAAGCCACTGGAAGATTTTCACCACAGTGAACCTATAATCACAAGACAGACATCATTTATCAGAACACAGAGAATACCCTACAGAATACAGAAAATATACCCAACAGAAGGGTATTTTCAGTGAATATCCTTGTAAAAGTTGAGGGAGGGCTTCCCTGGTGGCGCAGTGCTTGAGAGTCCGCCTGCCGATGCAGGAGACGCGGG
>NW_006785225.1:4831625-4833685 GCF_000442215.2 Lipotes vexillifer | reverse complement strand
GGGTGGCGCCGGGGACCCGTGGCCACGGACCCTGCGTGTCCGGAGCCTGTGCTCCGCAAAGGGAGAGGCCACAACAGTGAGAGGCCCAAGTACAAAAAAAAAAAAAAAAAAAAAAAAAAAGTTGAGGGATTCCAAAAGGAATACCAGAAATATCTTAAAAAGCAGATTATTATAAACAAGATTAGTATCAGACACAAAAAAGTAATGTAAAAGGCATTCAGTGGGAGGCACAGCACATTTTAAATGATAAAATTCAATCTATACAGAAGACATACTAACACTGACATCATTTGAATTTAGTGGCTTCAACAAACCAGAAACAATTTTTAAAATGTATATTGATTCTTAACATGTGTCTCTGAAAATTGTTTGGGTAGAAAAATAAAATAAGATATGGAATATTTAAATGACTCAACAAGATTTACTAATATTTACACATACACACATATACATATACATACACGTGTGTATACATGTGTATATTTATACATGTAAATACGAGTGAACTATATGAAAAAATGTCATTTTTTTCCAAACTAAAAATACACAAGATTTTCAAGTACACATGAAACTTTACCCGAAAAACTGATTATGTATAATCCATTAACAAGAAATAAATTTTAAAGAGCAGGGTAACACAACAAAAGGATGTGTTATAAAAGCATGGAAGGGAGACATCTATGACCAAAAAGGGTCAGAAGGGATGCATGAAAAGGGGGTTTTTGATGGATGAAGGACAATGTCAAGTGGACCATAGTGAAAGGGCATTCTGGGAGAGGGAATGGCTTGGAGAGGGTTGTCTTATTTGTCTTATTCAGGGATTTTTCAGCTTTAAGCAACTCAAACTCATTTAAACAAGCTACAGCAAAAAGTGACAATTTATTGGAAGGAAAGACCCATATGGAGCCAAAGGCAGGTACCCTACAGTCTGGAAGCAGGTACTATAGCAGGAATTAAGCGTCTCTCTTTCTTTATCTCTTTCCTTTGTCTTCTCCCTCTCTCTCTCACACAAGACTGTCTCTCAACACATGGTGTCTCATATTTTCTGGTCTTTATCTGTTTTATTCTTTTCCCTTCCCTGATTGCTTCTCCTTGCTTCTCTTTGCTGAGAAACATCCCGTAAGTCTTAGAGATTCTCTCAAGACAAACATATAATGAAAAATAATTAGCATTCCTGAGTATCAATTCCAAATTCTTTGAAAGTCAAATGTGTGCTGTTTGGGGCAAGGGCTCATTCTTAGTTCAAGAGACTATAGGGGCTCAGACAGGGAAACATGATCTCTTACCTGTCCGCTACACGCTGTGAGGGCAAAATCTTTGAGAAGATATTCAGAAGCATAGGTGAGAAGGTGACAGTAAATGTGGTTGGAAAGGGAGCAGAAATAAAATTATTAAAGATGTTGGTTTTAGCCACCCTCCTCCACTGTAGGTAAAAGAGAATACTTGAGACATTCCAAGCAGTGTGCCATGAACTTAGAAAATGGAATAGAGAAGCTAGAAACTAAGAACCAGGGAACATGTCAAACATGAGAGTGGGAAGAAAAGGTTATATATTCAACAGGACATTTTTCAACGTCCCAGTTTAGCCTGATGTTAATGACTGGCACCCATTTGGCCTGAAGTGTCTAATAATAACACTTTGACCTGGCTCATTCAGGTTTTGAATATCCACAAGTTGAAACATAAAATACTGATATACTCTTAATCTAAACATTGAGATAAAAGAATGTCAATAATTTGGCCAACATTTGAATCCTTGGATTGAGTATTCACATTTCTGTCTATAAATCTAGATTACTTCTCCTTGAATTTGAACGGGCTAATTTCCTTGTCATAAGAGTATAGGTAATGCAAAAGTTGATTGCATAACAAACTGAAATAAAAAAATATATAGCTCTCAGAAAGCTACATTTGCCTTTAATATGCCTTTATAAAGCTTAAAAAATTATTTTCTGCTCAATTTCACAACATTTTAAAACATAATGGGTCCCTCCCTACAGCCTGAGGGAGCCAGAGATCCCTAATCAGCCATGCCTTTACCCCACACCCCCCACCCCCCC
>NW_006785225.1:4820181-4831599 GCF_000442215.2 Lipotes vexillifer | reverse complement strand
ACCCCCCCCATCATGGTGAAGAACAGATGCCCTCAGGCAACCTACACGCAGAAGCGGGGCCAAATCCAAATCCAAACCCTAGGAGCTGAGTGAACAAAGAAGAGAAAGGGAAATTTCTCCCAGCAGCCTCTGATCAGCAGATTAAATCCCCACAATCAGCTTGATGTACCCTGCATCTGTGGAATACCTGAATAGACGACGAATCATTCCAAAATTGAGGCAGTGGACTTTGGGAGCAACTGTAGAATTGGGGTTTGCTTTCTGCATTTAATTTGTTTCTCATTTTATACTTACTGTAGTTTAGTATTTACAGTTTATTATCATTGGTAGATTTGTTTATTGATTTGGTTGCTCTCTTCCTTTTTTTTTTATATATACATATATGTTTTTCTTTTTTCTCTTTTTGTGTGTAAGTATATGCTTCTTTGTGTGATTTTGTCTGTGAAGCTTTGCTTTTACCATTTGTCTTGGGTTCTGTCTGTCCGTTTTTTTGTTCTGTTTTAGTATAGTTTTTAGCACTTGTTATCATTGGTGGATTTGTTTTTTGGCTTGGTTGCTCTCTCCTTTCTTCCTTTTCGGTTTCCTTTTTTCTTTTATTACTGTTAAATTTTATTTTTAATAATTTTTTAATTTTAATAACTTTATTTTATTTTTCCCTTCCTTCCTTCCTTCTTTCTCTTTCTTTCTTTCCTTCTTCATTCCTTCCCCCCTCCCTCCCTCTCTCTCTCTCTCTTTCTCTCTTTCTTTCTCCCTCCCTTTTCTTCTGACCCATGTGGCTGACAGGGTCTTGGTGCTCCGACCAGGTGCCTCTGAGGTGGGAGAGCCAAGTTCAGGACATTGGTCCACCAGACACCTCCTGGTTCCACGTGATACCAAATGGTGAAAGCTCTCCGAGGGATCTCATTCTCAACGCTAATACCCAGCTTCACTCAACGACCAGCAAGCTACAGTGCTGGACACCCTATGCCAAACAACTAGCAAGACAGAACACAACCCCACCCATTAGCAGAGAGGCTGCCTAAAATCATAATAAGGTCACAAACACCCCAAAACACACCACCGGACATAGTCCTGCCCACCAGAAAGACAAGATCCAGCCTCATCCACCAGAATACAGGCACCAGTCCCCTCCACCATGAAGCCTACACAACCCACTGAACCAAACTTAGCTACTTGGGGCAGACACAAAAAACAACAGGAACTATGAACCTGCAGCCTGTGAAAAGGAGACCCCAAACGCAGTAAGTTAAGCAAATAGAGAAGACAGAGAAACACACAGCAGGTGAAGGGGCCAGGCAAAAACCCACTAGACCAAACAAATGAAGAGGAAATAGGCAGTCTACCTGAAAAAGAATTCAGAACAATGATAGTAAAGATGATCCTAAATCTTGGAAATAGAATGGAAAAAATACGAGAAACGTTTAACTAGGACCTAGAAGAACAAAAGACCAAAATAAATGATGAACAACACAATAAATGAAATTAGAAATTCTCCAGAAGGAATCAATAGCAGAAAAACTGAGGCAGAAGAAGAGATAAGTGACCTGGAAGATAAAATACTGGAAATAACTAACACAGAGCAGAATAAAGAAAAAAGAATGAAAAGAATTGAGGACAGTCTCAGAGACCTCTGGGACAACATTAAATGCACCAATATTCGAATTATAGGGGTCCCAGCAGAAGAAGAAAAAAGACAGGGACTGAGAAAATATTTGACGAGATTAAGAGATTATAGTTGAAAACTTCCTTAATATGGGAAAAGAAATAGTTAATCAAGTCCAGGAAGCACAGAGAGTCCCACAGAACATAAATTCAAGGAGAAGCATGGCAAGACACATATTAATCAAACTCAAAAATTAAATACAAAGAAAAAATATTAAAAGCAGCAAGCGAAAAACAACAAATAACATACAAGGGAATCCCCATAAGGTTAAGCGCTGATCTTTCAGCAGAAACTCTGCAAGCCAGAAGGGAGTGGCAGGACATATTTAAAGTGATGAAAGGGAAAAACCTACAACAAGGATTACTCTTCCTGGCAAGGATTTCACTCAGATTTGATGGAGAAATTTAAAACTTCACAGAAAAGCAAAAGCTTAGAGAATTCAGCACCACCTATCCAGCTTTAAAACGAATGCTAAAGGAACTTCTCTAGGCAGGAAACACAAGGAAAAGATCTACAATAACAAACCCCAAACAATTAATAAAATGGTAATAGGAACATATATATCGATAATTATCTTAAATGTAAATGGAATAAATGCTCCAACCAAAAGATATAGACTGGCTGAATGGATACAAAAACAAGACCCATATATATGCTGTCTACAAGAGACCCACTTCAGACCTAGGGACACATACAGACTTAAAGTGAGGGGATGGACAAAAGATATTCCATGCAAATGGAAATCAAAAGAAAGCTGGAAGAGCAATTCTCATATCAGACAAAATAGACTTTAAAATAAAGACTGTTACAAGAGACAAAGAAGAAGAGTACATAATGATCAAGGGATCAATCCAAGAAGATATAACAATTGTAAATATTTATGCACCCAACACAGGAGCACGTCAATACATAAGGCAAATGCTAACAGCCATAAAAGGGGAAATTGCCAGTAGCACAATAATAGTAGGGGATTTTAACACCCCACTTTCACCAGTGGACAGATCATCCAAAATGAAAATAAATAAGGAAATACAAGCTTTAAATCATACATTAAACAAGATGAACTTAGTTGAAATTTATAGGACATTCCATCCCAAAACAACAGAAAACAGTTTCTTCTCAAGTGCTCATGGAACATTCTCCAGGATAGATCATATCATGGGTCACAAATCAAGCCTTGGTAAATTTAAGAAAATTGAAATTGTATCAAGTATCTTTTCCGACCACAACGCCATGAGACTAGATATCAATTATAGGAAAAGATCTGTAAAAAATACAAACACATGGAGGCTAAACAATACACTACTTAATAACGAAGTGATCACTGAAGAAATCAAAGAGGAAATTAAAAAATACCTAGAAACAAATGACAATGGAGATACAACGACCCAAAACCTATGGGATGCAGCAAAAGCAGTTCTAAGAGGGAAGTTTATAGCAATACAAGCCCACCTTAAGAAGCAGGAAACATCTCGAATAAACAACCTAACCTTGCACCTCAAGCAATTAGAGAAAGAAGAACAAAAAAACCCCAGAGTTAGCAGAAGGAAAGAAATCATAAAAATCAGATCAGAAATAAATGAAAAAGAAATGAAGGAAACAATAGCAAAGATCAATAAAACTAAAAGCTGGTTCTTTGAGAAGATAAACAAAATTGATAAACCATTAGCCAGACTCATCAAGAAAAAAAGGGAGAAGACTCAAATCAATAGAATCAGAAATGAAAAAGGAGAAGTAACAACTGACACTGCAGAAATAAAAAAAATCATGAGGGATTACTACAAGCAACTCTATGCCAATAAAATGGACAATCTGGAAGAAATGGACAAATTCTTAGAAATGCACAAACTGCCAAGACTGAATCAGGAAGAAATAGAAAATATGAACAGACCAATCACAAGCACTGAAATTGAAACTGTGATTAAAAATCTTCCAACAAACAAAAGCCCAGGACCAGATGGCTTCACAGGCGAATTCTATCAAACATTTAGAGAAGAGCTAACACCTATCCTTCTCAAACTCTTCCAAAATATAGCAGAGGGAGGAACACTCCCAAACTCATTCTACGAGGCCACCATCACCTTGATACCAAAACCAGACAAGGATGTCACAAAGAAAGAAAACTACAGGCCAATATCACTGATGAACATAGATGCAAAAATCCTCAACAAAATACTAGCAAATAGAATCCAACAGCACATTAAAAGGATCATACACCATGATCAAGTGGGGTTTATTCCAGGAATGCAAGGATTCTTCAATATACGCAAATCTATCAGTGTGATTAACCATATTAACAAATTGAAGGAGAAAAACCATATGATCATCTCAATAGATGCAGAAAAAGCTTTTGACAAAATTCAACACCCATTTATGATAAAAAACCCTTCAGGAAGTAAGCAGAGAGGGAACTTACCTCAACATAACAAAGGCTGTATGTGACAAACCCACAGCCAACATCATTCTAAGTGGTGAAAAACTGAAACCATTTCCACTAAGATCGGGAACAAGACAAGGTTGTCCACTGTCACCACTATTATTCAACAAAGATTTGGAAGTTTTAGCCACAGCAATCAGAGAAGAAAAAGAAATAAAAGGAATCCAAATCGGAAAAGAAGAAGTAAAGCTGTCACTGTTTGCAGATGACGTGATGCTATACATAGAGAATCCTAAAGATGCTACCCGAAAACTACTAGAGCTAATCAATGAATTTGGTAAACTAACAGGATACAAAATGAATGCACAGAAATCTCTTGCATTCCTATACACTAATGATGAAGAATCTGAAAGAGAAATTTGAAGGAAACACTACCATTTACCATGGCAAAAAAAGAATAAAAGAAAACTGTAAGACACTGATGAAAGAAATTAAAGACGCTACAAACAGATGGAGAGATACACCACATTCTTGGATAGGAAGAATCAACATTGTGTAAATGACTATACTAGCCAAAGCAATCTACAGATTCAGTGCAATCTCTACCAATCTACCAATGGCATTTTTCACAGAACTAGAACAAAACATTGCACAATTTGTATGAAAACACAAAAGACCCCAAAGAGCCAAAGCAGTCTTGAGAAAGAAAAACAGAGCTGGAGCAATCAGGCTCCCTGACTTCAACCTATTACCACAAAGCTACAGTAATCAAGACAGTATGGTACTGGCACCAAAAAAAGAAATATAGATCAATGGAACAGGATAGAAAGCCCAGAGATAAACCCATGCACATATGGTCACCTTGTTTTTGATAAAGGAGAAAAGACAGAAAATGGAGAAAAGACAGCCTCTTCAATAAGCGGTGTTGGGAAAACTGGACAGCTACATGTAAAAGAATGAAATTAGAACACTTCCTAACACCATACACAAAAATAAACTCAAAATGGATTAAAGACCTAAATGTAAGGCCAGAAACTATAAAACTCTTAAAGGAAAACATAGGCAGAACACTCTATGACATAAATCACAGCAAATTCCTTTTCACCCACCTCCTACAGAAATCAAAATAAAAACAAAAATAAAAAAATGGGTCCTAATGAAACTTCAAAGCTTTTGCACAGCAAAGGAAACCATAAACAAGACGAAAAGACAACCCTCAGAATGGGAGAAAATATTTGCAAATGAAGCAACTGACAAAGGATTGATCTCCAAAATTTACAAGCAGCTAATGCAGCTCAATATCAAAAAACAAACAACCCAATCCAAAAATGGGCAGGAGACCTAAACAGACATTTCTCCAAAGAAGATATACAGATTGCCAAGAAACACATGAAAGAATGCTCAACATCACCAATCATTAGAGAAATGCAAATCAAAACTACAATGAGGTATCACCTCACACCAGTCAGAATGGCCATCATCAAAAAATCTACAAACAGTGAATGCTCAAGAGGGTGTGGAGAAAAGGGAACCTCTTGCACTGTTGGTGGGAATGTCAATTGATACAGCCACTATGGAGAACAGTATGGAGGTTCCTTAAGAAACTAAAAATAGAACTACCATACAAACCAGCAATCCCAGTACTGGGCATATACCCTGAGAAAACCATAATTCAAAAAAGAGTCATGTACCACAATGTTCATTGCAGCTCTATTTACAATAGCCAGGACAGGGAAGTAACCTAAGTGTCCATCAACAGATGAATGGATAAAGAAGATGTGGCACATATATACAATAGAATATTACTCAGCCATAAAAAGAAACGGAATTGAGTTATTTGGAGGGAGGTGGATGGACCTAGAGTCTGTCATACAGAGTGAAATAAGTCAGAAAGAGAAAAACAAATACCATATGCTAACACATATATATGGAATCTAAAACAAAAATGGTTCTGAAGAACCTAGGGGCAGGACAGGAATAAAGACACAGACGTAAGAATGGACTTGAGGACATGGGGAGTGGGAAAGGTAAGCTGGGACAAAGTGAGAGAGTGGCATGGACATATATACACTACCAAATGTAAAACAGATAGCTAGTGGCAAGCAGCCACATAGCACAGGGAGATCAGCTAGGTGGTTTGTGACCACCTAGAGGGATGGGATAGGGAGGGTGGGAGGGAGACACAAGAGGGAAGAGATATGGGGATATATGTATATGTATAGCTGATTCACTTTGTTATAAAGCAGAAACTAACACACCATTGTAAAGCAATTATACTCCAATAAAGTTGTTAAAAAAAAAACACAATGACCTTTCCGAAGGTGCTTATACAAGGCAACTCTTCTTAATTCTCAAGTTATAAATGGCAAGACACT
This sequence comes from Lipotes vexillifer, assembly GCF_000442215.2. NCBI lineage: Eukaryota > Metazoa > Chordata > Mammalia > Artiodactyla > Lipotidae > Lipotes > Lipotes vexillifer. The sequence continues at coordinate 4,825,184 of NW_006785225.1, read as the reverse complement.
TGATAGATGTTCATAGGCATCCAATCTGAATGGTTAAGCCCCTTTGAAACACGTTGTTGTATGTTTGAGCAGAGATATGCAAGTTACTGCATCCCCAAGAAATATGCCCCTTCTCTGGACCGTTCTGACTCTGAACATTCTTATTTCTATTGGACCTAAATTAATATTCTTGCAAAACATTGGAAAAATTATTTTTCTTGAATAGTATATAAATACTTATATTAATTATATTAAAATTATATACACCCAATAAAAATAAGTTTTGGGACTTCCCTGGTTAACACTCCGCACTCCCAATGCAGAGGGCCCAGGTTTGATCCCTGGTCAGGGAACTAGATCCCACATGCTGCAACTAGGAGTCCACGGCCACAACTAAAAAAAAAAAAAAAAAAATGATCCTGCATGCCACAACTAAGACCCGGCACAGCCAAATAAGTAAATAAATATTTTTAAAAATAGGTTTTAAAAATTACAATAGTTGAACCTACTTTTCATGTACTTTATTTTCTCACCATTTCATTCTCCTCCTGCTTAAACATTCCCACTGACCTCAGTCATTCCACTGTCCCCTTTTTTCCCCCAAATCTCTCATGATGTTAATTCTTCTGTTTTCGACATACTGTGATATCTTAGTTCTCCCCTTAAAGTGAGATGCTCTGAACCCAATAAAATTGCCACTGCACATTTCAGTTTGATTGCATGATGTGATGAATGCTTGTGCTTAAAAGCCAAAGAACTTTTCCATTTATGCGATTATGTGATTCCACGATAAGACCTACAGTGTCACTGTACTGCCCCTTGATGTGGCTTCATTTTCAGCATGGAACAGACTCATTACTCCATGATATGTAAACATAACACCATGTCAGAAAACATCAGCTGTTGCTTTTCCACAGACATGGATAACAGCTGTTTGTCTGACAACGTAGAAGACTGTGTGCCCTGTGCAACTCCAGAGTCCTGAAGCAGCTTTTTGTCTCAAGCATAAAGATGACTCCTCACCCTTTGGAGATTGAGATGACAAAATCCCATAAGGCGGAGACAGTCAGACTTCAGAATGATGATAACTTTGAAACACTGCATTTCCTTTTCCTAGCCTGGTGAGTGGAAACCACCTGGCTATTTGCTTCTCTATGCTCTGGTTAAAGATTGCTGCCTGAGGTAGCCTCAAAGAGCTTTTATCTGGTCAGTTACTTTTATTTCCTATTTCAATCTCAGGGCATAAATGTTTCTTGTTGTGTGATGGCTGTGTAATCCTACTGATTCATCTACCAAGATATTAACACATGATACCATCATGTTCCCTGATATCCTGTGGATAAGATTAGATAAATGTTGGCTAGATTCTTATTCCTTTGGATGATGTGCTAGCTAATTTTATGTGACAATTTGACTGGATCATGAGATGTCCAAATATCTGGTTAAATATTATGTCTGGATGTGTTGTGAAGGTGTTTCTAGATGAGATTAGCATTTGAATTAGAAGACTGAGTAAAGCAGATTGCCCTCCCCAATACTGGTGGCCAGAATAGAACAAAACAGTGGAGGAAAAAGGGATTTGTGCTATCTGCTATACTGCTTGAGCTGGCACATCAGTCTTCTCCTGTCCCCACCATTCCTGGTTCTCAGGCCTTCAGACTCAGACTGGAATCTATACCATCATTCTCTGGCTCCCAGGCCTTTTTTTTTTTTTTTTTAATTTATTTATTTATGGCTGCATTGGGTCCTTGTTGCAGTACGTGGGCTTCTCATTGCGGTGGCTTCTCTTGTTGCGGAGCATGGGCTCTAGGCGCGTGGGCTTCAGTAGTTGTGGTGCGTGGGTTCTACGGCACAGGCTCCGTAGTTGTGGAGCACAGGCTGAGCTGCTCCACGGCATGTGGGATCTTCCCAGACCAGGGCTCAAACCGTGTCCCCTGCATCAGCAGGCAGATTCTTAACCACTGCACCACCAGGGAAGTCCCTCCCAGGCCTTTTAACTATACCGCCCCTGGCTTTCTTGGGTCTCCAGCTTGCAAATGGCTGATTGGGACTTCTAGGCCTCCATAATCATGTGAGCCAATTATTTATTTTAAAAACCTCATCTCTCCATATCTATCTATCTATCTGTCTATTTATCCATCCATCCATCCACTTATCTACCATCTATCTGTCTATTTAGAGTGTTTTGGGTTTTTTTTTCTTCTTCTAGAAAACCCTGATTAATATAGATGACCAGTACAAAAAGAATGCTGGCTAATCAGTCTGTATACATTTGTGGGGAGACTGTCTCACAAAGTTCTGTGCTTCGACAGTGAAATAAAGACCTGTTGTTATTTACAGAGAAGACAAAACTTGGATTAGATTTGGGATAGAGTGGCGCTAACAAAGAAAAATGAGAAAGAAGAAGCCAAGGAATTAACAGGAAAGTCAGTAGAGAGGTGAGTTTCAAAAGTCAAGGAAGAAGAGAGTTTGAAAAAGAAAGCCACAGTTTACTCTTTTGAAAGCTACAGAAAAATCTAGCATGATGAGGACAGAGAAAGCCATTCACTGGGGAGTATGGATGGCTTTAGTGACTCTGTAAGGATATGCTCAGTGGAATAGTATGGCAAAACCACATCCGAGTGTGTTGAAGAGTGACAGGGATGTAAGCAAATAGAGACAGCATGTACAGGCAGTACTTTTGAAAAGACTGACAGATAGTAGAGGACATTCACAAAAGAAATGATATCTAAGCTTTAACTTCTGGGTTGTACTTAACCAGTGAGCATATAATAAGTAATCTAAACAGAGAAACTGGAGTAAGTAAGGAAACAGAAGGGTAAATCAGAGGGGTCTTTGGGAAAATATTCATCATCTCTTTTGACCAGAGAGTAGATATGTGGTGGGGGTGAGTGGAGATGAGGCAGGAAGGACTATTAGTTTATATTTGGCAATGCCAGAGGAAGCAAAAATATATCAGCAATTAGGTTAATAGATGAGATGGGGCTGTGGCCCTTTGCCTTGAAAAGCACATCTATCATTTAACAATTTCATGTTGGGTGCTTTGTGAGTTTCTATTCCAGTGAATCTGCTCCTCTCTGTCCTTTTTCTTATTATATCCTCTAGGTTTCCTGCAGAACTGATCTGAATAAAATCCTGCTCAAGGAACAGATTGCATATGACACCTTTAGCAGCTTCAAACTTTCCAAGATTTGCAAAATTTTCATTTTCTGGTGACCAGCCAGAATGTATTTTATAAATCTCAGTCTTGAAGAGCAACAGCTAATTTCCACTTCCTTCAGAAGAGCAATTCGGTTCCTTAGGGCAGATATTAGAGCCAACATTGAAGGGAGTCCCATATCCCAGGAGAAAAGAATTCCTTGCCAATCAAAGATGTCTTTGCCAGAACAGTACAGTGTCATTGTGATAGAGGCCATGTAAATAAGAAAGTAATATTTGCTTTCCCTAAACTGCAGATTTGAACTACTTACTAGATAAGTTACATCAGAGATTAAGAAAACTGTAGAAAACTTTATCAAATTTCCTAGGCAGTGATGCAGTCAAGAGTTAATAAATGCATAGACTTGAGCTTTTGGTATGGCTAAATTTAATTATATGGTACATGCAAGCATTCAATTTTATGAAGGTGAAAATAGGATACCTTGCAAGAAAATGAACACTGACATCAAAGTGTTCAAATCTGCAGATTTAATGTGCTTCAAAATAGCTTCATTTTATCACCGTTCAACTGCAAAAAAAAAAAAATCAAACTCATCTAGGAATTAATATCTAGTATAGAGAATGACAACATGAAACTTTCTTTTCTATTTCAGAATGCATTGGAAATAAATGAATGTAAGAATGATCATACAAAATTTATTTGATGACAGCTAACAGCCTCTCCCCAAGTGGTCTTTAAAATAAATACACACACATCATTAAAGGTCTCTCTATATTGAGAGAAAAGAGGTGATAAATTACAACAGAAGTAATTCTCTTTCCAGCCCTTGGACCTTCCTCCTCCCACTTCCTCATCATCTAACCTGCCACTCTGATACTTGAAGTTCTAATTCTACCATGTGATCAAATATATGTCACACAATCTTTGAAAATGATTAAGTAGCAGTCTATGTATGATCCAGAATAATACACGACGAGCATATACAATATTTAAGACAGAATATCCAAATTTCACACCAGATTGAATAAGATTATTTAACGATACATAGCTGGATGTGGCCAAGCAGGGCTTGGTGAAGATTTCCTGATTATCCAGTTCCTTCAATAGATGCAGACAGCCAAATCAAAATTTCAGGCCAAATAAAATTTATTTTGAAACCTCACTGCTTCACTGAAATTAACAGGATTAACCAGATAATTGGCAAAACTTTGTTTCTGTTTGTGTGATGTGAAATGGTTTCAGGTGACACTGCTTTCCCAGGTGTATATTAGACACAGCTGGGATGCCATCTGTGGTCCTCATTGCCTTGTTATTTGGGTTACAGAAGCAGAATCTCTGTTTTTTTTCTAAGGAAGCATAGCATCATTTTAAAGAGCATATTTGCATCAGACTGTTCTGGGTTTCATCACTTATTGTAAGGCCTTGGGTAAGATTATTAACCTTTTGGTTTTAGTTCTCTCACCTAACATGAAAGAAAATGTGTTGCCGTTACATATTGCTTATTGTTGTATTTTTATTAATATACCTGTGAAATCTAATAGCCTTCCCACAGGTTACTGAGTTCCACATTAGATGATCATGTTTGAGCACTTAAAGCATAAACTAGTGCACTGACTCATGTTGAGTGGATTTAAGGTATTTCAAGAAAGTAAGTTTTTAATGAAATTAAGTATTTATTGACATCATATAACTTGAGCTATTCAGTGCTTATCTTTTATTTTAAAAGGCATATATGTCCAGTTAGCACTTTAGAAAAGATAGTTTCCATACATCAGAATCAATTTTAGCAGTTTGATTTAGGATAGATTCTCTCTCTCCCTCTCTCTCTCTCTCTCTCTCTCTCTCTCTCTCTCTCTCTCCATAT